>NC_041389.1:466162113-466193867 GCF_002162155.2 Triticum dicoccoides | reverse complement strand
ACGGACCGGTAGTGGGGAGTGTTTTCGGGGCGGGCGGGGTGGCGCAACGCCGGCCGCGGATGGCGGGGGGCTGCTGTTTGGCTGATGGTGGCTGGCGGCTCAGGGGGTGGAGGTTGAAGATGAACCACAGGCCCTTGATTTCGTATCCAACGGCTGCAAAATCGACTGACCAGATATGAAAAAGTCAGTCGACCGACGTGTAGCCTCACCTTGCTAGTGCGTTCAGTTTCGACAGCAAAATTCAGTTTCAACAGCAAAATTCAGTTTCGACAGTTAGGTTTAGTTTCGACAGTTAAGTTCAGTTTTGACAGTTAAGTTTAGAGATGAGCGGCTGATGTATTTTACATCTAGCACTTTGTGGTTATGTATTTTACATCATGTATTGGAGATGCTATTAGAACTCCACTCAGGTTAACGTTGTTCGTTGTCTCTCTTGTCCTGCTTCAGCTTCGGCGTCGTACAACTCACCGGAGCTGCTCCAACGACGAAACCCTCCATCACAGCGGAGCAGTACCTTGGGCTCCATCTCCAGATGCCTAAGATCTTCTTCCCCTCCTCCGACAGCAAAGTCAGCCGGAGCATCCTCACCGGCCAACCCAATCACGCTGAGACCGACATGGCTTCGCCAAAGAGGTTGTACACTTGTTGCATCTCTTTTTTACTCTACATGTTATATATATTGTCCATTGAGCACACGGATTTGTTCCTTTAGTGTCTCCTTGAAAGAAAAAACGTAGGAATTTTAACTTTCACTTGTCCTCCTTTTCAAATTCCTATTCATGAAGCACAATACTAAGAGATAGTAGCATAATAGCATTATAACCGTACATTTTCTTGTGGTTTGACTTAATCTCACCAAGCTTCTTTGCATCCTATGATCTTCCAATTGTTGTGAATCAAACACCCAGATTGGCAGAAATCATGTCTTTTTAAATTCTTTGTTTTGCACATGCATTCCTATCCTATTCCTATCTATTTCCTATCCCTGCATTGTTGGAATCCTCCAATTCAAACGAGCCCTTACAGAATTACTTCTCTTACAGATAGTTGTCAAAGAAAACCTTGCGTGGTTTGTCCCACTCCTTCTGCGCCGTCGTCCACCCCAGCTCAGCTGCTCCAACGGTAGGAGGGTCCAGCACAGCAGGGATCCGGCCTCCAGACTGTCTTTCGCCGCCTTAGATCTTCTTCCCCGCCGCTGACAACCATGAAAAATGCATTACCATCATCAACCGAGCAGATGACCTTGAGAACTACACGGGTCCGCAAGAGAGGTCGCACTCTTTCGTGTCTGCTTACATTATGCATCGCTTAATATTACATGCTACTTTATCATCCTGTTCACCCATTAGACTCTGAGTCAGCTCCAAACTAATGGTCAAACTTGAGTTTTTAAATGGTTGTGGGGTACATATCGGGGCCGCTATCAATAGTATCTATCTACTATCTGGTTAATCTCCGGTGTCTACTATGAGTTTCATGTTGGGTGGGAAACAAACAGTAAAGAAGCCATTATCTGTATTTATTAACTGAAGCCATTATCTGCCCGCTATTATTGGTTTTGGGTCTATCCACAGGTTGCTACCATCACTATGAATTTTTGCATGCACTCCTTACATAATCTCACTATGTTTTATTCCTATGCATGACAGTTATTGTAAACAATGGAACTGAACATGTAGAGCAAAAGAGACGAGCCTTGCGTGGCAATATAATTTCATGCAGACGTCGCTCCATGGTAGGCGCAAAGGCAGCCCCCCCTCCACGCATTTCAGATTGTAATCGAGAGGAAGATATTTGTTCTAAGGGGGATTCAGAAGGAGAAGATAACTCCTATTTACCCCCTGAGGTCTTCGCTCTAACTTGGCATGCTGATGTCGGTTATATCATGCATATGGTGTCTTACATTGCTTACTTTATACATCAAATATGTCATCTGCTTAGTTTAGACATCCTTTGTGCGAATGCCATCTATTTAGTTTATTCATCGTTTATGTGAATTATGCAACGCCACCTTGTTTAGCCAGGCATCATATATGTGAATTTTGCAATGCCATCCTGCTTAGCCAGTCATCTTATATGTAAATTATATCAGGCCATCCTTTTTTCGTTACATATTACATTCGTCAACAATTTTAGTACATTCAACTGCTCTTCGTGTGCATCAGCCATTTGACACGGTGATGCAAATTCTGGAGTGAAAACAAGGTCTTCTGAGCAGACTATGCTATCTGACGAAGTGCATATCTCACTGGTTACGGATAGCTCCTCAGAGGAGGATTCAGAGACAGATGACCAGTCCTATCCCCCCCCCCGAGGTGTATCCTCTAACTTGGCATGGTTATGTTGCTCATATCATGCGTATGGTGTCTCGCATTGCTACGCCATTTGATTAGTTTAGACATGCTTTGCGTGAATGCCACCTGTTCAGTGTCTAATTACCATATATGTGAATTATGCATTGCCATCTTGTTGCAAGACATTATATATGTGAATTATACAATGCTATCCTGTTGCAAAGGCATTATATATGTGAATTATGCAATGCCATGTTGTTTAGCCAATCATCATGTATGTGAATTATATCATGCTATCAATTTTTTTATTACGTGTTCCATTTGTCGACAACGTTTGTATATTCAACCACTCTTCCTGTGCATCGGCCATTTGAAGCGGTCATGGAAGTATCTGGAGTGAAAACAAGGTATTCAGAGCAGACAATGCTACCTGCTGAAGTAGACATCTTGCTGGCTACAGAGAGCTCCTCAGAGGAGGATTCAGAGACTGATGACCAGTCCTATTTCCCCCCTGAGGTCTATGCTCAAACTTGGCAGGGTTATATTACCCATGTCATGCATGTTGTCTTGCATTGCTTAGTTTTTACATCATATATAGATTGCCATCTACTTACTTGCTTACTATATAAATCATATATTTGAATTATATCATGCCATCATGTTTACATAGTACATACACATCATCTATCTGAATTATGGCATGGCAACCCATTTAATAAAGACATCATATAGTTATATCATCTCATCCTGTTTAGTGTTTACAGTCATCATATTTAGAAGTATGGCATTCTATCCATGAATGTGTGTGAATTATGGCATGCCAACCTATTTAATAAGCACATTATATAGTTATGTCATGTCATCCTGTTTACATAGTCTCATATTTTGAACTATGTCTTTCCATCTTTTTTAGTTAGCCATCATAATGTGAAATTGTGTCATGCTATCCTGTTTAGTTAGCCATCATATATGTGAAATTGTGTCATGCTATCCTGTTTGGTTAGACAACATAAATATGAATTATTCCATGCCCTCTTTTATTCCCCACTATCCGTTGCACCTGTCTATTATACAATGTCTATACTTTCAATTACTTTTCTTGTTTATCAGCCATTTGAATTGGAGAGCGTGATGGCAGTATCTAAGGGAGTAACAACAGGGTCTTCAGAAAAGATAGTGCTACCAGTTGATGCAGATAGAACCACGGTTGTACTTGCCCAAGGACCAGATCCACCACACATAACCCAGACTCTCACAGATTGTACCCCTACCCAGTTGGACAGAGAACCAGCTACACCCCTTCTAACCCCAACCTCGGCAGATAGTAACCCAGTTCCAGTTGACACAGCACCGTCTCGACCACAGAGCACCCAAACACGAGCAGTTAGTAAGGGAACTACAGTGCCCAAAGCAAGAGGACCACCACTCCGAATCCCAACTCAACGCTCAAAGGAGAAGAAGAATTGTTCTCAGGTCAGGTTCTGTAGCTATGGTTCATACTCCTTTGCTCTTGCATTACTGTATTTACTCATACCAACTATTTTCAAATTTGAAGGATGGAATTGAAACTCCAATGGCGCAACAGGTATGTTTTAAACCTGTTTCTTTAACTAGTTTGCTGTTGTAACATACTCTATGTTGATTTCAGTTTCAATTGAATAAACAGTTATGTTCTCATGTCATGCACATTACAAGTGTTGTTATTGCTCTATAGTTACCCACATTATATTCTGTCTATTCTGCTTTGTCTTGAACAAATATTATTTGAACTGTGTCCCTATCTTGATTTGGCAACAAAAACTAGAATAATATAGACCATAAAGTGACCATGGCACATAGATATATGTTTGTTTCATGCTGTTATCCTGTCCACTTTACTACTGAACTCATTTACCAAAATGAGTTTCATATACAACATGGTAAACATGTGATGTGTCTGCTTGTTTCTCTTTTAGAATGCGGACAAAATATTGGAGAACAGTACCGCATTATCCAATGGTAAAGGAAGTAATGCAGATAAGGTTCAAGATAGTGAGACATCCCTGTTGGTCTCCAAGAAAGCTGATAAAAACTATCTTGACGACAATGAGGGAACAGAAAAGTCCTGTCTTGATGTAGTGTTTGAGTTACTGGCCACTACTGCTGGCACAAGCTCTTCGAACTCACTGCCTGAATCAGTTCGTCTTCTTGAGTCTCAACTTCAAGTTGAAAGACATCGATCAGATGTGCTGCGACAGGAAGCTGAAGGACTGAGGAAGTCCCTGCAGAATTCAGATGCATATTTTCTGGTGCAACAGCAAGCGCTGGAGGATTTAAGCGTCAAACAAGAGAAAGTTAATAAGCTTGCTAAGCATCTTGCCAGCATTATGGGTACCCAGGATATTGTTTCTTGAGATCTTCTGAAGTGGTTTCAGTTCTGGATTTGTTTTGCTGTGGCATTTATTTGCGCTGGTAGCCAACTTTGACAACCAGTGTATATGATATGCTGCTTTGTTCCCTATATTTGCACTGGTGGCGAACTTTGATGCCCAGTGGATGTAATATGTGTAACAGCCGTGATAGCCTAGCATAAGTTGCTTGCTTATTTATTTCCTTGTTGTCTTGTTTATTTGTTTGCTTGTAGTCAATGTAGTTCTTTTTAAAACTAGGCCACAATAACCATGAGCTAATATTTACTGTAGTGACACTGGGCCTCCTACGGGCTGTAGAAACAGTGGGCCTTCTACGGGCCGTAGAAACAGTAGGCCTTCTACGGGCCGTAGAAACAATGGGCCTTCTACGGGCCGTAGAAACAATGGGCCTTCTATGGGCTGTAGAAACAATGGGCCTTCTACGGGCCGTATCGTCAATGGGCCTCATACGGGCCGTATGACCATAACGGGCCATCGTTAATAGACCATATTTGATGACGCTATGAAAATGGCCCAACATATTAATAGACCACAAACGGGCCGATGTAACCACGGGCTGAATTTGGCCCACAAGCAGAAAATGACAGTAACGGGCCATAAGTAAACGAATGCTGGAAATGAGCCCAAGAATAAATGGGCTCTGAGAAGGCCGAAAGATAACATTTGCTGGAAATAGCCCAACTGAATAACGGGCCTTGAATGGGTATAAAGTGATATACTGTTCATTACGGGCTAGTTTCACCACAGGCCGTTAGTGGGTGTAAAGTGATACACTATTCATTGCGGGCCAGTTTCACCACGGGCCGTTAATAGGCCAAGAGTTACATAGGGCCTCATATGGGCCGAAAGACGTCATGGGCCATACATGGGCCAGAAGTGGAAACGGGTTGGAATCATATTGGATGGCCCAGATGATGCTACTGGGCCTAATTCAGATAGGGCGTAACGGGCCTTGGGTTAGCGGGCTGTAAATGGGCTATATGCGAACAGGCCGTTAACAGGCTTTCCATGGGCCGGCCAGCCAACTTTTGACCACGTCAAACGGGCCGGCCTTTTCACAGGAATGGGCCTCTGTTGGGCCGTGCCACGTGTCGATGTATCATAGGCGCCTTCTATCCAATGAGTGGATGACATCTGTCCCAACGGTGAGCCGACACGTGTTTCCTCCAGCTAATATTGATTTTACACATGGAAAATCCCCATTGGTCGGGGCTGTTAACGGGTTATCGGATCCAAAACCCAACCCGATAGCTTGACAGCGTTCCGTTATGGTGGATGCCATGTGTCGGTCACCCTTGACGAAAGCACTTCTGTGACGCGCGATTTATCATCATGGAAGTGGACACTTCCGTGATGATAATTTTGGTAATGTCATGGAACACTTCTACGACAGCACATGTATGACTATCTTGATTCTGGCATAAATTTGTCAGGGATGTACATGCATGACAAGAAACACGACCTACTGTGACAAACACGTATCATCACGGAAGTGTATTTTTTTGTAGTGACTACTAAATTCAAGTGGGACTTATTGGAAATAATTAAACACAACTCTGAAGACTAGGGTTCCGACGATGGTAAGGAGTCAGGTATGACACCTAAGTTCGATTGTGTTAAATCTTTTATGGATACCGATGCTTTTCGTGGATTTAGCGCTAAGTATGGACTTGACTCTGAGATAGTAGCTTCTTTCTGTTAATCTTTTGCTACTCACGTTGATCTCCCTAAAGAGAAGTGGTTTAAATATAATCCTCCCGTTGAAGTAAAAGTAGTTGCACCTATTACAGTTGAAGAAAAGACTATCACCTATAGTGATCCTATTGTTCCTACTACTTATGTTGAGAAACCTCCTTTTCCTGTTAGGATAAAGGATCATGCTAAAACTTCGACTGTTGTTCGTAAGAGTAATACTAGGACTTATACACCTCCTGAGAAAATCAAAGTCGAACCTAGTATCGCTATGGTTAAAGATCTCTTGGATTATGATTTAGATGGGCATGTTATTTATTTCTGTGGTGAGACTGCTAATATTGCTAGACCTGATGCTAGGATACATAGACCTGTGGTAGGCACGCCTGTTATTTCCGTTAAGATAGGAGATCATTGTTATCATGGCTTATGTGATATGGGTGCTAGTGCTAGTGCAATACCCTATGATTTGTATAAAGAAATTTTGCACGAAATTGCACCAGTTGAATTAGAAGACATTGATGTTACTATTAAGCTTGCTAATAGGGATACCATTAAACCAGTTGGGATAGTTAGAGATGTTGAAGTCTTGTGTGGGAAGGTTAAATACCCTGCTGATTTCCTTGTTCTTGGTTCCCCACAAGATGATTTTTGTCCCATTATTTTTGGTAGACCCTTCTTGAACACGGTTAAGGCTAGGATTGACTGTGAAAATGATACTATTACAATTGGCTTAGAGGGTATGTCTCATGAGTTTAATTTTGCTAAGTTTCATAGATAACCTCGTGATAGAGATCACCTAGTAAGGATGAGATTATTGGTATTGCTTCCATTGCCGTACCTCCTTCTGATCCGTTAGAACAATATTTGCTAGACCATGAAAACGAAATGTTTATGAAGGAAAGAAGGGAAATAGATGAAGTGTTCCTTAAACAGAAACCTATGCTGAAAAATAACCTTCCCATTGAAATTCTTGGGGATCCCCCTCCACCCAAGGGTGATCCCGTGTTTGAACTCAAACCATTACCTGATAATCTTAAGTATGCTTGTCTTGATGAAAAGAAAATATATCCTGTTATTATTAGTGCTAACCTTTCAGAGCAAGAAGAAGAAAGATTATTGAAAACTCTGAAGAAGCACCGGGCTGCTATTGGATATACTCTGGATGATCTTAAGGGCATTAGTCCCACGTTATGCCAACACAAAATTACAGTGGAGAAAGATGCCAAACCAGTTAGAGATCCTCAACGACGACTGAATCCCAAGATGAAAGAAGTGGTAAGAAAGGAGATACTAAAGCTCCTTGAGGCAGGTATAATTTATCCCGTTGCTGATAGTGATTGGGTAAGCCATGTCCATTGTGTTCCTAAAAAGGGAGGTATTACCGTTCTTCCTAATGATAAAGATGAATTGATCCCGCAAAGAATTATTACAGGTTATAGGATGGTAATTGATTTCCATAAATTAAATAAAGCTACTAAGAAAGATCATTACCCTTTACCTTTTATTGATCAAATGCTAGAAAGACTATCCAAACACACACATTTCTGCTTTCTAGATGGTTATTCTGGTTTCTCTCAAATACTTGTGTCAGCGGGGGATCAATCAAAAACTACTTTTACTTGCCCTGTTGGTACTTTTGCTTAAAGACGTATGCCTTTTGGTTTATGTAATGCACCTGCTACCTTTCAACGATGTATGATGGCTATATTCTCTGATTTTTTATGAAAAGATTTGTGAGGTATTCATGGATGATTTCTCCATTTATGGATCCTATTTTGATGATTGTTTGAGCAACCTTGATCGAGTTTTGCATAGATGCGAAGACACTAGTCTTGTCCTGAATTGGGAAAAGTGCCACTTTATGGTTAATGAAGGCATTGTCCTGGGGCATAAGATTTCCGAGAGAGGTATTGAAGTTGACAAAGCCAAAGTTGATTCTATTGAAAAGATGTCACGTCCTAAAGACATAAAAGGTATAAGAAGTTTCCTTGGTCATGCCGGTTTTTATAGGAGGTTCATTAAGCACTTTTCTAAGATCTCTAGGTCTCTGACTAATTTATTGCAAAAATATATTCCTTTTGTCTTTGATGATGATTGTGTAGAAGCATTGGAAATACTTAAGAAAGCTTTGATCACTGCACCTATTGTTCAGCCACCTGATTGGAATTTAGCTTTTGAAATTATGTGTGATGCTAGTGATTATGTTGTAGGTGTTGTTCCAGGGCAAAGAGTTGATAAGAAATTGAATGTTATCCAGTATGCTAGTAAGACCCTTGATACTGCCCAGAGAAATTATGCTACTAGTGAAAGAGAATTCTTAGCAGTTGTGTTTGCATGTGATAAGTTTAGCCCTTATATTGTTGATTCCAAAGTTACTATTCACACTGATCATGCTGCTATTAAATATCTTATGGAAAAGAAAGACGCTAAGCCTAGACTCATTAGATGGGTTCTCTTGCTCCAAGAATTTGATTTGCATATTATTGATAGAAAGGGAGCTGAGAACCCCGTTGCAGACAACTTGTCTAGGTTAGAGAATGTTCTTGATGACCCACTGCCTATTGATGATAGCTTTCCTGATGAACAATTAGCGGTCGTTAATGCTTCTCGTACTGCTCCTTGGTATGCTGATTATGCTAATTACATTGTTGCTAAGTTTATACCTCCTAGTTTCACATACCAGAAAAAGAAAAAGTTCTTTTATGATTTAAGCCATTCCTTCTGGGATGACCCACACCTTTATAAAGAAGGAGTAGATGGTGTTATTAGACGTTGTGTGCCTGAGCATGAACAGGAACAGATCCTACGCAAGTGTCACTCTGAATCCTATGGAGGACACCACGCTGGAGATAGAACTGCACATAAGGTACTGCAATCCAGTTCTTATTGACCTACTCTCTTCAAAGATGCTCGTAAGTTTGTCTTGTCTTGTGATGAATGTCAAAGAATTGGTAATATTAGTAGACGTCAAGAAATGCCTATGAATTATTATCTTGTTATTAAACCATTTGATGTTTGGGGCTTTGATTATATGGGACCTTTTCCTGCCTCTAATGGATACACACATATTTTAGTTGCTGTTGATTACGTTAGTAAGTGGGTAGAAGCTATTCCAACTAGTAGTGCTGATCATAACACTTCTATTAAAATGCTTAAAGAAGTTATTTTTCCGAGGTTTGGAGTCCCTAGATATCTTATGACTGATGGTGGTTCACATTTTTATTCATGGTGCTTTCCATAAGATGCTTGCTAAGTATGATGTTAATCATAGAATCGCATCTCCTTATCATCCGAAGTCTAGTGGTCAAGTAGAGTTGAGCCATATAGAGCTCAAATTAATTTTGCAAAAGACTGTCAATAGATCTAGAAAGAATTGATCCAAAAAACTTGATGATGCATTATGGGCCTATAGAACTGCATACAAAAATCCTATGGGTATGTCTCCATATAAGATGGTTTATGGAAAAGCTTGTCATTTACCTCTAGAACTTGAACATAAAGCATATTGGGCTATTAAAGAGCTCAACTATGACTTCAAACTTGCCGGTGAGAAGAGGTTGTTTGATATTAGCTCACTTGATGAATGGAGACCCCAAGCCTATGAGAATGCCAAGCTATTTGAAGAAAAAGTCAAACGCTAGCATGACAAAAGGATTCAAAAGCGTGAGTTTAATGTAGGAGATTATGTGTTATTATTCAACTCTCATTTTAAGATTTTTTGCAGGAAAACTTCTCTCTAAATGGGAAGGCCCTTACGTTATCGAGGAGCTCTATCGTTCTGGTGCCATAAAAATCAACAACTTCGAAGGCACAAGTCCGAGGGTGGTGAACGGTCAAAGAATTAAACATTATATTTCAGGTAATCCTATCAATGTTGAAACTAATATTATTGAAACCGTAACCCCGGAGGAGTACATAAGGGACACTTTCCAGAACGTTCCAGACTCCCAAAAGGAATAGGTATGTGGTACGGTAAGTAAACCGACTCCAAAACAACTCCAATGACAATTTTTATCATTTTTGAAATATTTAAGAATTTTAGGAAGAAAGAAGTAGTCCGAGCGGGACATGAGGCCCCCACGAGAGTGGAGGGCGCGCCCACCCCTACTGGGCGCCCCCCTGTCTCGTGGGCACCTCGTGTGCCTCCCGGACTCCGTTTTCTTGCACGTTACGAATTTTGGTCGGTAAAAATTCATTATATAAACCCTCGAAGGTTTTGACCACCGTATCATGCAAATATCCTCTGTTTTAGTTTCGAGCTGTTTTGTTACAGATTTAGAGCAATATGTCGTCTCAGGATTCGGAAGGAGAAAGCTATGTGTCTGATTACCTTGCAGACCCTAAGGTCTACGAGGACTTGGAGCATGATGGCTGGACCTCTGAAGAAGAGGAAGACCATGGACCTAAGGGAAAAGAGGAGACGAGTTCAGACGAAGATGAAGCCCATTACCTCAGCCTGGGGGCATGCATGTGGAGTTTAAAAATTCAAGCCTCCTTGATAGAGCAAAGAAGCCAAAGATCGAGTTTATCCCTTTTCGTCTCTTGCAGGAAAATAAAAAGGAATTGTGCAAAAGAGTATTAAGCCTTGAGCGGGAGATCGAGGACCTAAAAGAGCAAAATACTATAATCAAGCGTAAATTGAGGAAGAGGCCATCATCACCACCTACTTCACCACCTCCGAGGACATAATCACATGGGTATGGGCACTCCCCTTGGCAACTACCAAGCTTGGGGGAGGTGCCCCGGTATCGTATCACCACCACACTCCTATCTTTACCATTTTATTTAGTTCGATCCCTTTAGTAGTATCTTAATCTAGTAGACTGAAGTTTTGATATCATGTAGTTTGAGTTTTGCTTTGTGATCTCTTTATGTATTCGAGTCCGTGAGTTATCTATAATAAAGATTAGTGTTGAGTCAAGGGCTTTGCTATGTTGCTATGATCCTAAGAAAGTAGAAAGAATAAAAGAGTTAATTTTGATCTTGTGGTTAGTGATGACTTCACACATATAAAGTATGAGGCATAAAAGTTGTTGAGAGTTGATAAACGTAGTTTTGGTCATTGTTGCAATTAATAGGAAATGATAAGGAAAGAGAGGTTCGCATACCAATATATTATCTTGGACATCTTTTATGATTGGCAGCACTCATTAAGTATGACATGCTAAAAGGGTTGATGTTGGACAAGGAAGACAACGTAATGGTTTGTGTTTTCTCACATCTCAGTTAAAGTATATTGACATTGACCTTCCAAACATGTTGAGTTTGCCTTTCCCACTCATGCTAGCCAAATTCCCTGCACCAAGTAGAGATACTACTTGTGCTTCCAAATATCCTTAAACCCAGTTTTGCCATGAGAGTCCACCATACCTACCTATGGATTGAGTAAGATCCTTCAAGTAAGTTGTCTTGTTGCAGGCAATAAAAATTGCTATCTAATTATGTATGACCTATTAGTGCAGAGAAAATAACCTTTATACGATCTTGTTGTGGAAGTAATAAAAGCGATGGACTGCATAATAAAGGTCCACATAAAAGGGGCAATATAAAGTGATGTTCTTTTGCATTAAGATTTTGTGCATCGAACTCTAAACGCACATGACAACCTCTTCTTCCCTCTGCGAAGGTCCTATCTTTTTACTTTATGTTTTTACTTTTTGCTTGAGTCAAGGTGGTCTTCACCTTTTCCTTTTTCATTTTATCCTTTGGCAAGCTCCTCGTGTTTGAAAGATCATGATATATATATATCCAACTGGATGTAAGTTAGCATGGGCTATTATTGTTGACATCACCTAAAGGTGAATACGTTGGGAGGCAACACAATAAGCCCCTATCTTTCTCAGTGTCCAGCTGAAACTCCATAACCACAAGTATTGCGTGAGTGTTAGCAATTGTAGAAGACTACATGATAGTTGAGTATGTGGATTTGCTGAAAAGGCTCTATTGTTGACTCTTTCTGATATTATGATAAATTGCAATTGCTTCAATGACTGAGATTATAGTTTGTTAGTTCTCAATGAAGTTTTTGAACCATACTTGACATTGTGAATTGATTGTTACTTGTGTATAAGAAATCATATGATAAAATCTATATATGTTGCTGTTACAAGAACGATCATGATGCCCTCATGTCCGTATTTTATTTTTATCGACACCTCTATCTCTAAACATGTGGACATATTTTTCGATTTCGGCTTCCGCTTGAGGACAAGCAAGGTCTAAGCATGGGGGAGTTGATACGTTCATTTTGCATCATGTTATTATATCAACTAGCAAAAATGTCCGTGCGTTGCAACGGGAGAGAAAAATCGCGCGCCCCTATTTCAAGACCCCATAGGTCAAATCCTTTTCTCAACATGACGCCCATCCGTGACAATGGACATCCTCCTTCCCGCTGTCACCGACAATGGTTGCAGTGCCCGAGACTACACCCGTGCTTTGGTACAGAGCAAAGCAAATACTGCTAAGCGTATGTTTATTAACATAACTTCCTATCATTAATAATAAGCACAAAGATTATTAATAGTACATACCATCAAATTTATGACCTTCTAATGTAACTAACAAATTCGGGTACCTAACAAAATCACTTTAAGATTATTAATAAAATTAATAAATTTCCTTAGTAAAGAATCAAATCATTACATGAGCATTTGGATTTGTCTATTATATACTTGAATTACTGCTAGTAATTTTAATCCACTGTACATTTTTCCATATTTATTAATCAAAGTGCATGTGTTAATTCTTTACTTTAACCGGCAATGCATTATCTTTTAATCTTTGGGAGTGACCAATTTTTTGGCACCTGTGTAGCCATAAGCTCCACTTATTATATTTGTGCTTACAAAAATAACATGGTATTTTACCTAATAAATATATATTGTTGTAAACTGAAACAAAGTCTAGTGAAGACATTGCCACACGATGGAGTTTGGAGACATGTACTGACTTTTCTTCTCAATCTAGTTGTGATGGCCATACTTTTAAAATTCGGGGCCTTGTGCAAAATCAAAATTAGGCCCTATATTTAAAAAATATAAATTAAAATATCTGTATAAATTATTGCGATGCTACATATTTTTTCAGGGAGTTCACATTTTATTTTAAAAGATAAATCTACCCAAATTAATGATGTATCAGAAAGAACAAAAATTATGACAGTAGAAACTTTAGAGGGGTGAAATGTTGGAGACCATGAATGGCAGCACATGGGATGGGTCGCTCTACTAAGAACCATGCAGTGAATGAGAAACAAAAATACAGGGGGAGAGAGAGAGAGACGTGAGGTTGGCCTGTATTTTAGGGCGAGTCCTTTTCATTTATTTCGCTCTTAAAATCTCATTAGCACCTAATCACTTGACCAGTAGTTGTTTTTCTTGGAGCAATATGTCTTGACCTAGTAATATCAATCTCTGATTATGGCACCCCTGGAATTTGGTGGCCCTGTTCAACCGCTCCGGTTGCACATATCAAGATACGGCCTGCTAGTTGTAGTCATGCTCAAACATAGGGCATACGAAATATGTCATACCTGATAAATTAATATCATACGGTTTGTGGATCTAGGAAAAATGTAGTGTGTACTTGCGGCGATATTCAGTTATATTTTCCTTATTTTTACAGTACTGCAACCTACAATCTATAAAGACCATGGAGCCAACACAAGCCATCGCCTTGTCGTTTTATTGTGTGGGCCATTGCGAGCCGTATGCATGCATTCTGATGAGCAGCTAGCCTATGTGTAAGGAATACAATCCATCAGCAACCATCTTCTTGCCTGCTTCTTTCATCCATGCTTCCACTTCATCTTACGGCAGTCTTTTTTCTTTTTTTCAAATCAAATCGTCTCTCCCTGATTTTAATGGGATGGGGCCGGGCCTTATTTTGTTCCAATCAAATCAAGCCACGTACGCGGGAGCACGGATGGGCACACGCATGGAGAGTAGGCAAGTCTCGTCCATCTTCTATATGCAAATGCAAACTTGGTCTTTGTCCATCTCGCATGCATGCAGTCTTAGCAGCTAGCTTGCCAAGGCTGATTTCATGATTACAAAGGCTATAAAATAAATAATTAACACATGATATTAGTTCAGATGCAATGCACCAAGTATCTATATTATCTTGTACGTACATTTGCATACTAATTCCCCGCAAAAAAGTGCATTTATTCCACAAACATATGTTTCTTGTCTACTGTTTTATAGTATTATGTTTTAGAAGTGCCTGCCGCTCATTTCCTTAGGAATGCCAACCTTTGTTTTATTTCCCTACCTATTGGTGCCTGCTATCTATTATAGTAAGCGTGCACGTGCAATGCACGTATAACCATCAGGAAAGAAAATCTTCTGCATAAACATATTTTTTACATGTGATACATAGTATGTGGATTCTGCAAAGAGGAAATTAAGTAGGGCAAGGAGATAATGGATTCTGGCATGTAGAACTGCTAATTAACATGGTGATGAATTATACTTCCTTTGTAAAGAAATATAAGAGCATTTACATCACTACTTCACGGAGGGAATATTTGTTATCAGGCTGATACTGCAAAAGACTTGTCGACTTAAAATCTGACTGATACTGCAAAAGACTTGTCGACTTACATGGAGCAGGGCGGCCTAGAACCAAACATAGTTACTCCTAGTTGATTCTATTCATAGAGATTTTCCGTGGCTTGGTGACGAATGAAGTCAGTAAACCGGTGAAAATAAAAATAATAGGAGAGTGGTGATTTTGGCATAGAGCGTTTCTTTCGTAGTAAGCTTCAGACAAAAACTGCGGTTAGGAAATTCATCTCATTCATATTTCATTAGCGTTGCAGACATGTAATTCATCTCATTCTTATTTAGTTAGCTGTGGAGATATGTAGCCAACTCATGCACAAATTCCGGTGACAAGGAACATAGGAAATAAATAAATTAAAACATATCACCATATCACATATCATTTTGAAAATTGCATTATCTAATTGAACCATAAGATCTGACCGTAGTGGGACTTTTGTCGAAATGACACATATGAGCCATCATCTCATCTCACGGAACTTCAAAATGTTGAATTTTTTATATCTAACCATAACAAATATCAGTAGAAAATTGTACTATTTGATTGAGCTACAGAAACTGCAAGTAGTAGGATACTGGATTTATAAAATCGACACGACACTCCTTCACAATTATGATGCTCCATAGGCATAAACACCGTTTACTTTTGTTTCATCTTTCATATCCCTCGCATGAATCATGAACCTGCATATATTGCCTTTAAGAGAGATGCTTGAAAATGAAGGGAACATGAAATCTTGAATATTGTTGCCGCCGTCGCCAATCCAGTTCTGGTATGAATACAGAGTCCACACTTTTCCCTACGATCCTAAGTCTGAAACAGTAAAAATAAGGAGTCCATAGTCCACACTTCTACATAAGTTCTGCACAGGACTAACCGGAGCTTGTGCGTGATTCTATTTGACCGCTAAAGTAGCATAGCAAATAAAATGAATTCAACATGAAAAATAAAATATATACCCAAGCTTGCACTTATTTACTGTATATTGAGGTGCTAGACATTACACTAAAAATTGTCCAACAAAATAAGATAGAAAGGTTGCTGAAAATGAACAATATGGCATGATGGCAAAAAGGAATGTCACATAAAACTATTGTAAGCCCTGCAGTTCAGTTTCTATGATTCTCTAATACTGAAAACAATAGCCAAATATCACTGCATAGTTCTTCCAGGGTAATAAAATGGCGGGCTCGCTTCAACATCCAATCTAAATGCATGCGTCTCACTCAGAATTGCTACATGAACAAGTAATTATGCATGTATCCTTACTTGTCCAGAACACAGGGGGCTCATCTCATGCCTATTAGAAATTGAATTGGCAAGATGTAGAGCCGCCTACTTGCCAACGCCTTCCAATGTGACATAAAGATGCAGAATAGAATTACCCATCGGATTTCACCATCTCATCTCAGTTAAGAAGTTTAGTCCAGAATGAGGCACAATCAGTATTCCCGTCGGATTTCAAGTACTCTTGAATTAGTTAACACCAAAAATTACTACAGGACAGTATGGATTGGATTCTCTGTTCATTTTGAAGTTAAACTGTGATCAGCATATATGCGAAGGCTCTCTCCTCTGTTCATTTTGAAGTGAACACGATGGCTCTCTCCTCCCCTCCCTCGCTCCCTCCCCGCGGGACGCCGTCGGCTTGCGGTTCCCCCTCGTCCCCGGCGTCCAAGTCAGATTCGCTCCCCTGCTCCCTTCTCCCCTCGTGCTCCCTCCGGGCTACCCGCCGGCGGTGGGGTCCGAACCCCTCCCACCTGCGTTCCCCTCTCCCTGTCCGGTGACCCTGGCAGCGCCATGGGCCAACAAGTTCTGGGCCCTTGATTCCGACGACTCTGGCTCCGATTCTGATCCTGAGACTCCCCCTCCTCCTCGCTCGGCCTCGGTGGTTGGGTTGCCGCCGCTGTTGGTGGCGAGTCGACGGCGCAAGTTTGCTCCGGGGGGTCGGGGCCAGCTGTGTGTGCTTGATGCGGGCCCGGATGGATGGCGTCGTGTTGGTCGTGGGCGCCGGCGCACCGCTCCCTGGGCGGCGGATCCTTCTTTGGTGAGCCCGGGGGTGGACGCCATGACCTCGCCCGTCTCCTCCCCCTCGGTGGCGGTGCCCTCCATCTCGTCGCCGTCCAGGTACCTCCCTTCCCCGACGTCGGTGGCGCCGGCGCAAACCCTAGATCTTGGATCGGGTCTTGCGTTGGTGCCCCGGTCCGTGGGCCGGGTCCCTCTGGTCGGTGACGGGCCGTGTGGGCCTGTATCGGCCCCTTCGCTGGATTCCACGGTTGACTTCCCCCCCTCGTGTTTGATTCTGATGGGCCTAGGCCGGCCCAGCTGCGTCCGCCTCCCCCTTCGGCCCTCTCGAAAGAAACCGGCCTGGCTGGCTCCGGCTATTTATGGGTCCGGAAGGGGTCGGTTCCCCCTTTTCTAGGGTTTCCTGCCTCCGCTGCTGATCTGCGACGGCGCCGTTTCCCTATCCGCCGCTTTGTCAGATCCAAGCCTCCCCCTCCCCTCCTTCTCCCCTTCTCATTGGTGGTGGTGATGGACCGCTCCCGTGGGTCCTCCAGCGAGGCTGTCTCCGGCCTTAAGCGGGGGCGGGACGGTTCTGGCGACGCCGCTGCGGATCTGGAGTATGAGGCATCGCTCCGCGCCAAGCTCCAGGCTTCGCGGTCGGAGGCGGGCGCCGCGTCGCCGCGTGTGTCTGGATCCGGGCCGGTGGCTTCTCCGTCCTTGGCACCCGCTGCTCCGGTGCAGGTGGTCGACCCTTGGGAACAGGCGGCGCGGGGGAGCCGGGCGGGATCTTCGGGCCCCTCCTCGTCTCCTTCCTCGCTTGCTCCCATGGGTGGGCCGCCGCGGGCGCCGGCGGCGGGCGGCGGCGGGCCGTCCCGCTTCGTTCCTCGTGGTGGCTCTGGGGCCCCGGCCCGGCGTCCGGTTGGCCCTGCGGCGGGACGTGGTGCTGGTGCGGGTGCCGTCGGTGGTTCTTCTGGAGATGGCATCCTCCCTCCGCCGCCTTCTCGTGGTGCGAATCATAACTCCTCTCACTCCCAGGTTTCCAATCCCATCCTCACCTGCTTCGCCTGTCATCGACCTGGCCATTTCCAGTCTCGGTGCGAGTACCCCGCATTCTGCCTCATCTGTAGGGAGGATGGACACCTAACGGTGGACTGTCAGAGTAGGATCAAGCCCCCCTCCTTCGTCCATTATGGGATTGGCCTCCCGGGTTGCGCTTTTTTTGCTATGGACAAGGAAGTCCCCGCAGCTATGCCTATTCCCTTCCTGTCCAATGTGGGTGTCATTACTGTCCAAGACAAGCGTACCTCTCCACAAGCCCTTTTGGATGAACTTCGTATGTGGGATGAAGGGGGTTGGGACTGGCAGATCCGGCAGCTTTCTGATTTCGAGTTTGCGGCCACTTTCCCCTCTAAAGAGAGTCTTCGCATGATGTCTTCCTATACCAGTTTCACTCTCCCTGTGAATCAACTTGTTGTGTCGGTCAAAGCGGCTTCCAACGGATCCAAGACCATATCTCCTCTATTTGATGTCTGGGTGCTCGTTGATGATGTGCCTCCCAGCTTGCGCACCGCGTCCTTCTTGATGGCTTTTGGGGTGCTTATCAGGAAACCTATTGAGGTCGATCTTGCCTCGCTGTCGGTTCTTGGCCCTGCTCTCCTTCGTGTGTGGTGTGTGGATCCGATCTGCATCCGTGGTTCCGTTGATGTCTTCCCAGCGGATGGTGGCTTTCGTCTTCGAGTTCGGGTGGAAGGTGCTCCTGGTGCGGCCGCTCCTCCTCCCCCCCTCCTCCCCCGGCCTCGGGTGACGATGACAAGAGCCGGGAGGGTGGGGGGGGGTCCTGAGGACTCGCTGAATGGCACAGATCCCCGCTTCACCCAGTCTGCGTGGGATGGGCTTTCTCCTGCTGAGCAGGAGCTGATGAAGGATTGTGCTCCGGCTCCGGCGGGTGGTGGGGTTCAGGGCTCGGTGCCTGGTATGGTGGCTGGTCCTGCGACCGCGGCTGCTTCGAAGGGCACCCCCTTGTCGGGGGCGTGCTCCAACATGCCCGTGTGCCCCACCTCCCCCTCGCTGTCCAGCATTGAAGATCTACCTCCTATGGGACCTTCGGCAGCCAAGAAAAGGAAGAAGTCCTCGGTGAAGAAGTTTTCCGCGAAGAGCCGGGCCTTGGGGGACTCCAGGCAGTCGGCGGCTGGGCTCTGCCGCCGTCTGGAGGTGGACCTGGGGGCGGCTTCGGGCCCTTCTTCGATGGCGGCTTCCCCTGGTCGGGCCCCTCCGGTCCCTGTGCGCTCTCCTGCCTCGACCGCTCGCAAGAGTGGCCGCGTCTCCAACAGTGGCGAGCACGTGGTGGATCGGACGGCTCGGCGTGCGGCGGCGCGTGATCTTCCCTCCTCAGGTTTGGGTTCACCCTCCTCTCCTTCCCCCCCTTTGGCTCAGTCTCCTATTAGGCTAGTTTTACCCTCCATTCCGATGAACATCTCCTTTCGATATTAGCTGATGTGGGGATATGTCTAGACGCTAGCGTGGGTTCTCCCTCCTCTCTATTGCAATTGATTCGTGCTAATGAACATGCTCAGGCTGATATCGCCAAGGCCAAGGAGGCCGGGACTGGGATGGATGCCCGTCTGGTTGTGGCCGGAGGGGAACCGAACGAGGTTGCTAGGGGGCAGCTGTCTCCGGTGCAGAAGCGCGGGGCCGGGAAACGTGCTAAAACCTGCAAGGCTCCGTGCAGGTCGAGCTTGAGAATTAAAAACCTTTCCCTAAGATGAAGGCCCTGTTTTGGAACATTAGAGGGTTCTGCGCTAGGGGGCGCAGAGACCAATTGAAGGACCTAATGCGCGCTGAAAGAATTGATTTTATCGGGCTTGTTGAGACTCTCAAACCTTCCTTTTCTCCTTCTGAACTATCGGCGAATGCTGGGATTGATAGATTTAGGTGGAATTTCGTGGCCTCCGTTGGTCAGTCCGGCGGCTTTCTTCTGGGCACCAATAATGACACCTTTGATTTTCTGGCTTTCGACCATGGTGTATACTGGGCTAGTATGGTAGTTTCCCTTCGTTCCAATAACACCCTCCTTGAACTTATGGTAGTCTATGGTCCGGCTGATCATTCCTTGTCACAAATTTTCTTGGATGAGATTTTTTTCTAAAATTGATGCCTGCCAACTGCCACTCTTGATTGGGGGTGATTTTAATCTGCTTCGGTATCCTTCTGATAAGAGTTCTGCCAATTTCTCCTGGGTGTTGGCCGAGGCTTTTAATGCTTTCATCAGGGACACGGCTATCCGTGAGATCCCGAGGGTTGGGGCCCGCTACACTTTGACCAACCGACAGACTTGTCCTATTCGTTCGGTTCTTGATAGAGTTTTTATCTGCCCTGCTTGGGATGGCCTTTTTCCTCGTTGCTCACTTCGGGCCCTCCCCATCATCGGTTCCGATCACGCTCCTCTCATCCTTGACGATGGTCTCTGCCCCAATGGTTGCCAAAGATTTCAATTTGACGCATCCTGGCTTTTAGTGGAGGGGTTCCCTGATATGCTGGCTCAGAAGATTTTGGGCTTTCTTACCTCCCCCCATCGTTCATTTGGCCCTATGGATGACTGGCATTATGGTTCTTACTCCCTGCACAAGTTCCTTAGAGGCTGGGCCAAGAATCACTTTGCTGAGGCGAGGCGCGACAAATCTAGGCTGAGTGCTCAAATTAGTGCCCTCGACTCCCGTGCGGACAACGGTGGGCTCTCGGCTACTGAGTGGCAAGTGCGATATGGCCTTGAGAAGGAGCTTCTGGCTATTCATCGCCAAGAGGAAGTGTATTGGAAGCAAAGGGGTACGATTAATTGGACTCTTAAGGGTGATTCTCCCACGACTTACTTTTTCGCCATTGCGAATGGCAGACGGCGTAGATGTTTGATTAACAGCCTCATTATTGATGGTGTTAGGGTCTCTGAACCGTCGATCATTCTCCGTCATGTAGTGCGGTTCTTCTCTAACCTGCTTTCGGCTAAACCAGACCTCGGATTTGCGCTGGCCCCGGGCTTCTGGGCTCCCCTTGATAGGATTTCTCATGCTGATAATGAGCTTCTATTGATTCCCCCTTCTGAGGAGGAAATTTTTGATACTATTCGGACGGCTAATTCTAATGCGGCTTCAGGCCCTGATGGTTTCTCCATTCCGTTCTTTCGACAATTCTGGCCCCAACTAAAAGGTCTAATTTCTGCAGTCATCCAAGGGTATTGGCTGGGATCGGTTGACATCTCTAGACTTAACTACGCGGTTCTCTCCCTCATCCCTAAGGTCAAGGGTGCGGATATGATCTCTCAATTTAGGCCGATTGCTTTAATCAACAACTTCACAAAGATGCCTGCAAAGGGCATGGCCACTAGACCATCTCCCATTGCACATCGGACCATTAGCCCTTTCTAGTCTGCTTTCATCAAAGGGAGGTTCATTTTGGACGGGGTACTTTGTTTACATGAGATTGTTCATGATCTGTGGGTGCGAGGGACAAAGGCCGTGGTTCTCAAACTTGACTTTGAAAAGGCCTACGACTCGGTTAGCTGGAATTTCCTACGGCAAGTTCTTTTGGCTAAGGGCTTTGAGGGGCCTGTTATGCAGCGCTTGATGCAATTGGTTTCTAGGGGGCACATGGCTGTGGCTGTCAATGGCCAAATTAGCCAGTTTTTTGCTAATGGTAGGGGCCTCAGGCAAGGGGATCCAGCGTCTCCTTTACTTTTCAACTTTGTGGCTGATGCTCTATCTCGCATTCTCTCTCGAGCTGCCTTGGCTGGTCATATTACTCCGGTGAGCTCTCATCTCATCCCTAATGGTATCTCTCATCTCCAATATGCGGATGATACTATAATTCTGATGGAGCTTAACGATATTAGTCTCACCAATCTGAAATTCCTTCTGCTTTGTTTCGAAGCGCTCTCAGGTCTTAAAATCAATTTCTCTAAGAGTGAGGTTGTAGTGACTGGGGTCTCGGACGAAGAGGCGCAGCGGGTGGCCCATCTTCTGAACTGTTCTTTGGGATCCTACCCTCTCAAATATCTAGGCCTTCCCATTTCCCCGCTTAAACTATTGGCTAAAGACTTCGCACCGTTGGTTACCAAAGTTGGCAATAGAGTTCTCCCTTGGCGAGGGCGATACAATACGCAAGCGGGCAAGGTCGCCCTTACTAACTCCTGTCTTTCTTCGCTACCTATGTTCTTAATGGGATTCTATCTTCTCTCTAGTGGGGTTCATAATGGCTTTGACAAGCATAGGGGTGCTTTCTATTGGAACGCAGCGGACAATAAACGTAAGTACAGGATGGTCAGATGGGACATTATATGTCGCCCCAAGGCCAAAGGGGGTCTGGGCATTATTAATACGCGAGTGATGAATAATTGTCTTATGATCAAATGGTGGTGGAAGATTATGACTCTTGAGGAACTGCCACCCTGGCTCTCTATCCTAAAAGCTAAATATTTCCCTTCCTCGAGTCCTATGTTCGCGCCGGCTGCGGGTGGGTCGCAATTTTGGCATCAATTGGTTAAAGTCCGGCCGATCTTTCGGTCCCTTGTTAAATTTGTAGTTAGGAACGGTAAGTCTACTCGGTTTTGGCTTGATTGGTGGGTCGGGGACTCCACGCTGGCTGTTGCTTTTCCGGTTCTATTTTCTTATTGCGATGATACTGAGGTTTCTATCTCTGAGCTCTCGGCTAGGGGTTGGGTTCTGGATTTTCGTCGTTCTCTTTCTCCTGAAGAGTTGGAAGATTGGCAGCACCTTACTGCTTGCTTCCCCCTGCTCTCGAAGGAAGAGGATGCCGTGGTGTGGCCCCTCTCCTCTTCGGGGCGTTTTTCGGTTAAATCTGCTTACTCCAAGCTTATCCCTGGGGGGCGCCCGGTCAAATTCAAGCATATCTCGTCGGCTCGAATTCCTCCTAAGATCAAGATATTTCTCTGGCAAGCTGTCCGGGGTAAGCTTCCGGCGGCCGATCAAATTAAGAAAAGAAACGGGCCGGGGTCCGACAGGTGTGTGCTATGTGGGGCACTGGAGAACACCGAGCATATTTTCTTTCACTGCTCTTTAGCTAAACTTATGTGGTGTTGCATCCGACTTTGGTTACATGTAAATTGGTCCCCTTCCTCCTTTGAAGACCTGAGGCATTGTGTCAATCTTCTTTCTGGCCATTCTAAAAGAGTGTTCTTAGTTGGATGGGCTGCGATTGGCTGGTCGTTGTGGACTACTAGGAATAAGTTCTCGATTGAACGTATTTTTCCGGCTAATCCTGTCAATTGCTTATTTAAAGCCAATGGTTTCTTGCAGCAATGGAGATTATTGACTAAAGAAGGGGACCTCCAGGCCTTCGACGCCATGCTATTCAAGATGAAATCTACGGCGTCTGGGCTTCTTCGGCTTTCTTTGAGGTCGGCTTCCTGAATGATCTTTTGGTGTCTGGTTTAGGTTGGCCTGCGTGCCATGTGAGGCGCTGGCCGTGTAATGTTACGTTATCTTCCTTCGTGTGATACTTTGTTGGGTGCTGGATGTTGGTCATATACTCTGCCTGGTGGCTTTATCTATAAAGTCGGGCTCTCGCCTTTTCTCTAATAAAAAAAGCATATATGCGAAGGAAGTTCACATAGATGAACAAAAGGTCAAATTCTCTTTGCCGAATTTGCTACATGCAGTGCACCTAGAGACTCTGAATCAAACTAAGAGCCGAGAGTTAATTAGGACCACCACCACTTTATTATGGAAAAAGGTACCACCCAGTGGATATGCCTGCTCTTCTAACTCTATTTGAGCACATCATCTTACCATCCACTCCAAACATACCAAAATAGACCCTGAATTAAACTAATGTCGATGAGCGTGAAGACAGCCTCGCCACAGAGGAGGGCCGCCTGCGTCCTGAGTTGCACAGCGCGGCGGGCGGGTGATGCGACACAGAGGAGTTGTACTCGGCGGCCTGCAAATGCAGAGGAGGAGGCTAGCACACACAAACGGATTTGCGTCTGGTTGGTTAGTCTTTTGCAACTAAAAAATGAACTGGATCATTAGAAATTATGTGAAAATGCACACACCATAGCGATGCCTCCAATGAGGTGAGCGACACCCACAGGCACTGTCGTTGCCAGCACCAACTGGAGACAGGCGGGATTTTCATCCGTAACGTCGTTCATCTCCCATCCCTGGCAAAGAATTAGGGTCACTAATCTGTAAAGGATCGCACCGTCGCCGCAGCAGCACCTTACCATCGTGAACCTGACATTGCAGAACACTGGCGCCTTGCACGGCCGTGGACACTCAGACCAACATCCACCTTCCGCACGGCCGGGGGAAAAGCAGCTTCAAACCACCATTCAAAACCAACACGGCCATGGGCACCGACGCCTCAAAGCAATGGCTGAACGCTCCACTCCTTTTGGACAGCCACACAAAGAGATCAACCATCACCACCTGAAACCCACAAGGGCAACGATCTGCGCCGGTGCGCCGGCCAAACGTTTCGGCCGGTTGCACCCTAGCCGTCAGATCGGCCCGTCCCGAGCCATTGGATCCTTATCCCTGGGCGGCGTCTTCCTCTCGCGAGCGCGTACGAGAAAAGGAACCCCATCTCGCCGGCGCGCGCGTTCTCCCTCGTCGTCGGCCCCCCGCCTGCCCTCCTCGTCTCTCGAGCTCGTCGACACCCTTGCCGCCCTCGCCGGCCGTCTTCGCCGGCCGCCATGGTCGCCGGTCCCAGCCCTGGGCGGCCGTCCTCGTCACCGGCTTCGCCGATGCAACAGCCCACCCCTGCGGTTGTAGCTTCCGTGGCAACCGTTGTAGCTCCGGTGGCGACGACCGGAGCTCACCGGCGTGCTTGCCGGTCTGCTCGCTGGTGCTCATCCCCCGCTTGCAACAAAAAATCAAGCCCCGGGGGAATATGCCCAATGCTGCAACCGACGATGGAAAAAGCTACAATCGCTGACGAAAAAAGCTTCAACTAGCTATGAAAAAAGTTTCAACTCGTACGATGGAAACTATGAACGACCAAAGAAAAGTTACAACCGGTGACAAAAAAAGCTTCATCTCGCGACGAAAAAAGCTTCATCCGACGATGAAAAAAGCTTCAACTATGGAGCCGTACCCATGGACGACAAACGAAAAAGCTGCAACCGGCGGTTACAAAAGCTACAACGGGCAATGAAAAAAGCTTCAAACTTATTGTCTTAGCTGTGAACCCGCGATGACGATGATGCCGTTTTGCTGCAACCATAGTTTGGTTTTGCTACAAACGGCGTTGAAATTTGCTACAACCATTATCACAGCTACTTGTGCTGCTCCACCGAGCTCCCATGCCTGCCCATGGCCATCGTCGTTTTGCTGTAACCGTAGTAGATTTTCGTACCACCGATGGTTGAATTTGCTACAACTGGTTCCACCGATGATTGTAGTCTGCCATGCCTGGCTGCAGCTCCGGCGTGGCCGGGTCCGGCGAGGTAGGCAGAGCTCCGATGCATGCGGATCCACACGGATCTGGTCGAGGGTGGCCAGATCGGCTGATTCCCATGACGGCGGCGTCCCTGGGAAGCCTCCGGTGTGGGCGACAGGTTAACCATGGCAACGGGGAGAGAGAAGAGAGAGATGACCGAGAAGAAGAAGAGAAAGGGCAGGAAGGAGAAGACGCACGTGGGCGGGCCCCTCATCCTACGTGTCGTTAGGTGGGTCGTTGGAAGCGTTTGCGCGTGGACGCGACCGGCCGAAGCTTCGGCCGGTGCGCCGTTGGCAACGATTCCCAACCCACAAACAGAGAACAACCAACACCACCACCTGGAGCTCTCTGCTAAAGACCGCTGGTCCAAGCGCCATCTCAGATCCAACCCGCTCCCCCATCCACAACTCCACCTGCAGCACCCACTCCGGCAACAACAGGAGGCAAAGCATGCCCCGTCCACTGCAGCAGCTCCCGACCGCCGCTCCACCTTGCCGAGATCCGCTGCCTCCATGACCGGGCACGCTGCCCCCTCCGACATACCGCCGGGCGCTCTCAGGAGAACCGCCGCACATCAGCACCTCCTCCACAATCCCACGGCCGTGCTCAGCCTACCTGTGCGCACCTCACCGCCGGCGCCGCACCACCCGCCTCCACACCAGAGAGACCACGGCGTCGCCCGCACGAAGCCACTCCCCCGCGCGTGGGAGGCCCGTCGGGGCACGCCGACTTCGCCCGCCGACTTCGACGGCCTGGCGCCGCCACCGTCGTTGGCGTCGACAGCACCGACGGCCAGGGGGGCTCGGGGAGGAAGGCGCTCGCGTGGGAGGCTCCGGAGGCGCTAACCCTAGAAAAATCTCGGTCCTTATCGATCCGGAAATTCAGGGAGTCGCAGGCGAGGGACAGGACACGGAGGATGAAAAGTGGCAGACCACGGCGCGTCTGCTCGGCAGAACATTTGATCTCGGACGTTGATTTGGATGATTGACTGTTGATGTAATATGGACAGTAGGATGGGTTTAAGTTGATCTGATCAGAGGGTTCTGGTTATCCTGTGTACAATTTGTTGTGTGGAGTTAGGGGAAATTATGTTTGCTCTTTTAATACTCCCTCCGTTCCTAAATATAAGGTGTATTAGTTTTTCAAAAAGTCAACTGTTGTCTATATTTGACCAACTTTACAGCAAAATATATAAAGATTTATAATACTAAATATATAAAATGTAAAAATAAAGTTCATGATGAATCTAGTGATAACGATTTGGTATTCTGGATATTCATATTTTTGTCTATAAACTTGGTCAAAGTTAGAGAAGTTTGACTTTTTGGAAAAATAATACACCTTATATTGAGGAACGGAGGGTGTAAGGTGTAAGGTTGGCCCCTGGTGGATGCCTTTGATTTCTTTCTTGCATGTTTCCTTGGATCCGTTTATAGCCGACCACATATATAGAATGCGAATTAGCCTCTATTTTCTTCCCGTTTATAATATAGCCCATCACATATATAGAATGCCAATTAGTCTCTCTTTCCTTCCTTATTCCCTGAGCCACTTTTTCCTTCCTTATTTTTAATCACGTTGAAATCATCTTTTAAATGTGCATGGAGTAATAATTAGCCTCTCTTTCCTTTGTAATATCTTTCTCATGATTCCCTGCTTCCTAATACCCAAGAAACTCAATGACGTATTTAAATTGGGTGAGTTGGATGTAAAGCAGCGAGATGGTACTATTTAGTAGGAAAATAAATTTTTGATTGAACACACAACATGTTCTAGATGGGTTGGTCGCAACAATATTTATTTGATTGAAGGTCCCAAGTTCGAACTTTGCTAACGTCCAGTTTTTTTACCTCGTTTCCTTTGTATTACAACCGGGCCTCCAGGATTCAACGCATGTGAGGCTTACATTGGCCTATTTTGGAGTGCGGATGGCTGCTCGATATGGCCCAGCCGGGATGAGTGAGCGTAATGATACCACTTTATGTACAAATAATTTAATAGGTTCGAAGAAGTTAGTACAAAAAATTAGTACCACCTTGGTTAGATTAAAAAAATATTTGCACGGTGAAGGGATGAAAATTTTGGAGAAACGCACCTTGCATTATTAGTAGGTATAGATATAGATATTTATTGCATTATGGGCTGTTATTACACATTATATCCCAATACTTATGTTTATTCTCTCTTATTTTACAAGGTTTAACATGAAGAGGGGGAATGCCGGCAGCTGGAATTCTAGCTGGAAAAGGAGCAACATTGGAAACCTATTCTGCACTGCTCCAAAAATCCTGAAACTCCACGAAACATGTTTTTGGAATTAATAAGAATTATTGAGCGGAAGAAATACATCATGGGGCCACACCCTGGCCAGGAGGGTGGGGGGCGCGCCCACCCCTACTGGGCGCGCCCCATGCCTCCTGGGCCCCCTGGTGGCCCCCCGGTGTCCATCTTCTGCTATATGAGCGCTTTTACCCTGGAAAAAATTATGGGCAAGCTTACGGGACGAAACTCCGCCGCCACGAGGCGGAACCTTGGCAGAACCAATCTAGGGCTCCGGCGGAGCTGTTCTGCCGGGGACACTTCCCTTCGGGAGGGGGAAATCATCTCCAACGTTATCACCAACGATCCTCTCATCGGGAGGGGGTCAATCTCCATCAACATCTTCACCAGCACCATGTCCTCTCAAAACCCTAGTTCATCTCTTGTATCCAATCTTGTATCAAAATCACAAATTGGTACCTATGGGTTGCTAGTAGTGTTGATTACTCCTTGTAGTTGATGCTAATTGGTTTACTTGGTGGAAGGTCATATCTTCAGATCCTTAATGCATATTATTACCCCTCTAATTATGAACATGAATATGCTTTGTGATTATGGACATGGGTGAAGTCTTGCTATTAGTGGTCATGTGAATTTGGTATTCGTTCGATATTTTGATGAGATGTATGTTGTCTTTTCCTCTAGTGGTGTTATGTGAACGTCGACTACATGACACTTCACCATTATTTGGGCCTAGAGGAAGGCATAGGGAAGTAATAAGTAGATGATAGGTTGCTAGAGTGACAGAATCTTAAACCCTAGTTTATGCGTTGCTTCTTTACGGGCTGATTTGGATCCATATGTTTAATGTTGTGGTTAGTTTTACCTTAATACTTCTTTGGTAGTTGCGGATGCTTGCAATAGGGGTTAATCATAAGTGGGATGCTTGTCCAAGTAAGGGCAGTACCCAAGCACTGGTCCACCCACATATCAAATTATCAAAGTACTGAACGCGAATCATATGAACGCGATGAAAACTAGCTTGACGATAATTCCCATGTGTCCTCGGGAGCTCCTTTCTCATTATAAGAAACTGCCCAGGCTTATCCTTTGCTACATAAAGGATTCAGCCACCTTGCTGCACTTTATTTACTTGTTACTCGTTACAATTTATCTTATCACAAAACTATCTATCACCTATAATTTCAGTGCTTGCAGAGAAAACCTTACTGAAAACCGCTTATCATTTCCTTCTGCTCCTCGTTGGGTTCGACACTCTTACTTATCGAAAGGACTACGATAGATCCCCTACACTTGTGGGTCATCAGATGATAATATAGATGGACATGTTATCTACTTCTGTGGTGAAACTGCTAATATTGCTAGACCAGATGATAAGATACATAGACCTGTTGTAGGCATGCCTATTATTTCTGTTAAAATTAGAGATCATTGTTATCATGTCTTATGTGATATGGGTGCTAGTGCTAGTGCAATACCTTTTTCCTTATATTAAGAAATTATGCATGATATTGCACCCGCTGAATTAGAATATATCGATGTTACAATTAAGCTTGCCAATAGAGATACTATTAAGCCTTTTGGGATTGTTAGAGATGTAGAAGTCTTGTGTGGGAAAGTTAAAGACCCTGCTGATTTTCTTGTTCTTGGTTCCCCACAAGATGACTTTTGTCCCATTATGTTTGGTAGACCCTTCTTGAATACTGTTAATGCTAGGATTGATTGCGAAAGGGATGTTGTTACAATTGGCTTGGGGGATATGTCTCATGAGTTTAATTTTGCTAAGTTTCGTAGACAACCCAATGATAAATAATCGCCTAGTAAGGAAGAAATTATTGGTCTTGCTTCTATTGCCGTGCCTCCTACTGATCCGTTAGAACAATATTTTCTAGACCATGAAAATGATATGTTTATGGATGAAAGAAGGGAAATAGATAAAGTATTCCTTCAACAGGGTCCTATTCTAAAACACAACTACCTGTTGAAATCCTAGGGGTTCCCCCTCCACCCAAGGGTGATCCCGTGTTTGAGCTCAAACCTTTACCTGATAATCTTAAATATGCTTATCTTGATAGAAAGAAGATATATCCTGTTATTATTAGTGCTAACCTTTTTGTCGGGGATATACCCCGCGGTATGACCCGGCCGGAAGTATGACCCGGCCGGGCTTGGCGTTTTCATTGGTAACCCGCCGGAGTGGCGACTTACGAGCTTGACGACTCACGGATGGCCCTAACGGCGGGCAGATAGAAGACTAGGCCCAAGGCCCAGAAGGCCGGCTGATGTTATGGTGGGCCGGTTTACGAGGAAAAGCATAAAGGAGTTTTCCCTTAAGGGGGTAGACTAGGATTCCACTTGTAATAGACTAGTCCTAATCCTAATAGGACTCCACATGTAACCCGCCCCTTCAACTTATATAAGGAGGGGCAGGGCTCCCCAAAGAGGGGGAAGAAAACAAGAAACAATATCTAGGGCTAGACACAAAGAGGAGAGCCAGCTTATGCGGCGACTCCCTCATGATCATAATGAGACCTAGCCACAAACAGCATGTAGGGCTATTACCGGATGATGTTTCCCAGGGCCCGAAGCTGTCTAAATCCTTATATTGTGTAGTCTCTCGATTCCGCTCAACCCCTCTCAAGCTACCATATAGATGCGTTGGCCTCACGACTAAGTCCTCACACTAAGGACATCTGCCGTGATAATTCCACGACAGTTGGCGCCCACCATGGGGCCGGCGCACGGTGGTGTTGAGTTCTTGGAGGGATATCTTTTAGGGTCGAGAAGTTTGCAATCATTGTGATGATGAAGAACCGGTGCTAAAGCTTCGCATCTACAACAGATTTCACGTGTCCACTATAAAGTTTTCTGCCACTAGCATCGAAGAATTTCCACCATCAATGATCAGTCGAAATGGAATATACAAGGTTAAAGTTCAAAAAAAAAAGTTAGGGTTGCATCGGATGTGCCACCGCTACTGCAAGTCGAAGATCTATCCAAAATTGATCAGCGCAACGATCAAATGGCTGAGACCAACAAGAGTACAAAAAAAGTCTGAGTGTACTGCTCCCTGGCGTAAAGTCCGAGTCGTGCAACGTCGATTTGCACTTTTTATATAGGGGAAAGCTATTTTCCTGCCGACTGTTAGTTAGCACCAGGCACGTACGATTGCTTTTTTTTCTTCGATCTTTCTTTTCTGATCGGCTCTGCTCTGTCATGTAAAAAGAGCTTCAAAAAATTAGTGCCACCGCTAGGATTCGAACACACAACCTGTTGGTTGTGGCCACGACTCATTACCAGCTGAGCTAACTACTTGCTGTGTTTCATGTGCGGGTTAATCTCTATTTCTACCTTAGTAAATGAGAGCGAGAAAAAATGACCACAACGCCTTTGATGAGGAGACCAAACCATTTGCTCCAAGTTTTTTAAAGGGCCGGTGCAACGTGTTTTGTACTCCATTTGTCTCGTTTTTGTAGTGATGAATATTTTCTAAAGAAATAAATGTTTCACTCCTATAGAATTCGAACAACGGTCTTCTCGTTTGTCATATCTCGGTAAATTCTTTTGTAATGAGATTGATAATTATATGTACCACAAACCTGATAGCTTATGTACAAATATCGTCGTAGGTTTTGTTTGACAAAAAGATTCCTGCCGACTGTTCGTTAGCGATAGGCACACACGCTTCGATTGTCGTCGGATGCGCATCGAACGATCCCGCGAAAGCTTCCCGAGCGCCACAGTTTCCTTTTCTTTTCTCTGTTGCATGCACACACGATCCGCTTCAGATCCGTTTTTCTTGCTCTCCTCCCGATCCATTTTTCCCTCTCCAGATCCTTTTGTTCGCCAGATCCGATTTTCTTGCTCTCCTCCTGATCCATTTTTCCCTCTCCAGATCTCTTTTCATTCGAGATTTTTTCACGCAAAAATTGGTGTGAACAAGAGAGGATTCGATCCTTGCACCACTAGTGAGCCAACTCAACTAGCCTACCACCTGACCTACGATCCCTTTCTTGAACAAAAGAAAGTAAATGGGCTATTTAACATGTCT
>NC_041389.1:466125198-466161696 GCF_002162155.2 Triticum dicoccoides | reverse complement strand
GGGGAGTTGTTGAAACATACCACGGTAACTTCTGTGCAAATACCATGATAACTCAAACATGCCGGACCTGATAACTTATGTACCCTGGTCCTGATAACTTAGTCAGCGAGGGTGGGGGTGGGGCAAGTCGCTGAAACATGCCATGGTCACTTCTGTGCAAATAACATGATAACTCAAACATGACGGACCTGATAACTTATGTACCCCGGTCCTGATAACTTGGTCGGCGAGGATGGGGGTGGGGCAAGTCGCTGAAACATGCCACGGTAACTTCTGTGCAAATAACATGATAACTCATACATGGTAGACCTGATAACTTTGTTGGAGGGGTCGGGGTGGGGTGTCGTTGAAACGTACGACGTAACTTCTATGCAAATAACATGATAACTCACACATCGTAAACATGATAAATTATGTACCAGTCCTGGTAACATTGTCGGAGGGGCCGGAGTGGGGGAGTTGTTGAAACATACCACGATAACTTCTATGCAAATAATATGATAACTCACACATCATAGACATTAAATTATGTACCCAGTCCTGGTAACTTTGTTGGTGGGGTTGGGGTTGGGGGGGGGATCATTGAAACATACCATGATAACTTCTATGCAAATAACATGATAAGTCACATATCGTAGAAATGATAAATTATGTACCCAATCCTGATAACTTTATCGGCGGGGGTAGGGTGGGAGGAGTTGTTGAACCATACCACGATAACTGTTCTGCAAATAACATGATAACTCACACATCGCAGACTTGATAGTTTGGCGTCTGTGGCGAGGGGGGGGGGGCAACCCCGGTAATTTAAATGTAAATAGCTTGTTAATAGACACATACTAAGCTGATAACTCACATACAAACGCCATTATAATTTTTGACCTGAATTTTTATTGTTGAAAAATATACACCCGGTAATTTCTATGTAAAAAGCATGATAATGTATACATCACAGATTTGATAACTAATATCTTACGTTTTAAACACCATGGTATCTTTCATCCAAGGGAAAAAAGTTTTTTAAACATTTTCATCGGTAATTTATGTGTTAAATTACCATACTTCCTCATGCCTTAACCTTCTCGTACTGTAGTTATCAGCCTTATCATGGTATAGTTATCATGTTGCTCATACCCTAATTATCATGCTGATCATGCCAAAGTTACCAAGCCAAATTTTATTTATTTTCTGATATGGCAGAAATAAGAAAGGTTCAAATAACATTGTTTACCTACAATAGACAACAAAAAAGGTGGCTTAGTTGGTTATTAGGCTCAATAGGTATTGCATAGACCTAGGTTCGAATCCTCTTTCAAGCACTTTTATTTTATTTTCATATTATGTGGCGAAAAACCAGAAAAAACCATTAGCGATTTATCACGGTTTTTGAGAGAAGGAAAAAAAGTCAGTGAAAAGCTAGCGTGGGAAGATAGCGAACTAATCGTGTGGATGTGTCGCTAACGACCAGTCGACTGGTCGTTAGCACAGTCCTTTTATATATCTGTTTGCTCAAGAAGAGGCAAATCTACAAAGACACAAGTTCCCAGGCCAATTATTGCCTAACAGTTCATCTCACGTGAAGGACTAGGCTGATTTGCTATTCCTCAATTGTCAAAGCCATGTTCGGTCTGCTCACAAAGATCAAGCTAGAAAAAAAGGGGGCCGAAGGCCACGACCCGGAAACGGATAAGGTAGTGATCTGGATTCCTCTGCCGTCCGTGCCTCGAGGCAACGACCCGGACCTCGCCATCGCTGCAGCCGCCGTCCCCACGTCAATGTGCTTTTTTCGCCTCGGATTCGCCCGGCCGTATGCACTTCGCCTCGGATTCGCCCGGCCATACGCACTCTGACCCGGACTATAAGCCGCCCCGACCACCGTCACTTCGGACTCGTTCATCCTTGGCCGCATCCGAGCCGTTGTCGCGCCACCTCCGTCCTGAGCCCCCGTCGAGGCCTGCCGCAGTTGCTATTGTCTGAGTTGCGGCCCTCGCGCGAGCCGCCGGTCGCCTTCATGGCGAGTCTGTTCCTGCCATGACAAGAGCCGCCGCCCATGAGCCGCCGCCTTCGTCCGCCTTGGAACTACTGGCCCCGAGTCACCGCTTCTACTGACCTCCGCCAAGCCGCCGCCCTCTGCCGGCGCTATGGCCATGACTGCACCCCAGGCCGCTGCGCCCCGCCTCTGCTGCTTCTCATCTTTACCTGAGTCGCTCCAGCTGTGGGCCGACTGCGAGTGGACTGCGAGCCGCCGGCGAACCTGGTTTTCACAGTTAAGCCGCCTTTGCGAGCTGCACCATTGCGCCGCGTGATGCCTCTGCCTTTTTTAGAGATAGAGAAGATATTACAGTTTGTGGATAATTAACTACAGAGGCACACACTATGGACGTCAAAGGAGACAAGCAAATACCCTGTTCACTGTTTTGCTGATTTAAAAACCCCGAGGCGTCAACTCATAATCTGCTAGTGCTACGACACCTCGGGTAAAGGCCAAAGATAACTTCATCAACCACAAGTACTACTTGGTGATCACGTGAGCTCTCAAAAGTGAGCCTTGTTTCATGCACATCTACTACGTTCGTCCTGACTCTAGCTCATGTCCACGTCAGTGTATTTTCTGGTTAATGGAAAGTCAAACTAGCACGCCACCACAGGTCTAGCAGGCCACCGTCGGATAAATCGCACCCGAGCGCCGCGTCAGCAGCAGTAGGGGTGAGCCACCGCCGTCTCAACGCGCTGCCGCTGCAGCTCTTGAGCCGTGGTACTGCCTCTGAGCTGGCGCACCTGAGCCACGGACGCCCGCCCTTCTATTCGCAGCCATGCTTCTCCCTGTTGTCTTCGCTGTCGTCATGGCCCTGTTACTGCTGGGTTCCGAGCCGCCGCGCTCTACTTCGTGCGCTGCCTTGAGTCGTTACTGCCGTTTTGAACCGACCAGTGAGTTTTGTTGAGCCGCCGGGGCTATATTGAGTTACCGGTCTGCTTGAACCGCCTCTGTCATGTTAAACGGATCATCCGTCATCCGAACAAATCAGGTGATGTTCATTTAAATTTATCTTATTAAGCACATATTATTTTTGTCAAAGAACAATTACTCTGGCTTGCTATGTTTTTGATGCAGGACAATTGTTCACTGCAAAGCCGCGGCCTCTGCGGCCCAGTTTACATCAACATGACGAAGCCGAGCCACCCGTCCGCGCGGTTTTACCGCGCCTGCGATCGACTCGCCCGTCCGCACCGGCTTACAACGCCACGGCCGGCTCATCTGTCTGTGCCATCTCTGATGCAACGGTCGTCTTTACCATCCATCTCTCGCGGGTTGGTCTATATCAACACACCGGACCGCACGTGTCTGCATGAGCTGTTTATTCAATATGAGTGAGTCACTGCTTGGGAAGCCCGGTTTTCTTCCAACAAATTGGAGGCGAATTATCATTATCAGCCGCCGTCTGCACTGGATGGCTCAATGGGCAGGCGCACAAATCGCCGCCACTACAGTTTGGTTAAACTTTAAACAGCCAGTTGGAAGGAACCATTGGCCGAGTTGCTGACACGGCTCATACGGGATCATTTATAAACCCGCCGCAGTCACCTCAACCTTCTGTGGATTCACATCGCGCTATCAACGCAAATGATATACACCTTCTGCTATGGTCAAATATGGAGAATCTCAAGCCAACACCTCGAGTCGTCTTGAGACTCGGGGGTTACAATGGTATGACTTATGACTTGGCAGAATTGGCCGGTTTCAATGCATTCAAAAACTCCGGGTCATTGGAGGGAAAAATAACCCGTCCCCGGAGATTATTGCTCTATCGATTAAAATTTAAAGACCGTCCGGCTTAAAAAGAAGAATTCCGAATTAAAATCCGGTTCAAGGTAAATTTGTCTCTCACAAAGCTTTGAAACTCTCAATATCCGGTTTAAGAATTTCCGGTTCAAAAATTTATCTCTTGCAAAATTCGAGTTCTCAGATAAAATTAAAGGGACCAAAGAGAGTCTGTTGCAAAGCACAACTCACATATAGGTACACTGCCTCTATGGTCACTTGGGGGCTTCCTGTTCAAACATAGGTCGTATTCGAACCAAAGAGAACATAGTTGTCGGTACCCTCTTGATCGACACACTGCCAAACTCACTAGGGGGCTTCTTGATCGTATTCGAATCATAGCTCAACCCCTTTTGGGTCCGACGTGGATCGTATTCGAATCAGCATCGCTAAACAACTCTCAAGGTCATTTGGGGGGCTTCCTGTACAAACATAGGTCGTATTCGAACCAAAGAGAACATAGCTGTCGGTACCCTCTTGATCGGCAACGCCAAAGCCACTGGAGGCCGTATGATCGTATTCGAATCCTAGCTTAACCCCTTTGGAATGGTTTACTGATCGTATTCGAATCAGAAGCCTTGATTTTATTTTTGTCTGGATTAAGTTTTTTGAACACAATATTTTGGGTTTTGAGAATTTTTTCTCATATCTGAAGCATATATATGTGGTTTCTATTAACCCGCCCTGGCTTTCAACGAACAAGTCGCCAGCATATGACAATATTAGTACTTGGAAGGTTTGACTTCTAAGTTTTGGGTTATCACCCTTACTGCACAGGTATCATAAGCCGACAGTACGATTCAATAGCACAGGTATGATATTATGTTTAAACCGGCCCTGGCTATGGACTTTAAGCCGCCGGTATATTTTGAATTGTGCCATTGGAATCATGTGCGTAACAAAGATTGGGTTATCACCCTTACAATGCAAATTCAATATCACAGTGGTCATAGGTAAGATATTATGACCCGCCCTGCGGTAAACCGCCAAGGGATCTTGTGATCTACTTGTGTGCAGGATAAAACTACATTTGGGTGGTTACCCGCCCTGGCTTTGATGTTAAGTCACCAGGGCATATGTTGTTTAAACTCTGTGCAGGATTTACAGAGCTATGACTTACATAAATGATTAAGTTCAAGCCCATCATCAAAGATTGAAATTGGTGTCTCAAAAGGGTTATCAATTCTTGATTTTCTCAAAGGCTATAAGCCGCGGGGTTATAAAAATTCTGGTGTACAATGGAGGCGTATTAAATCGCCATCGGCCAAGAACCGCCGGGTATTTAAACTCCGGATTTACTTATCAACAGATGAGGTATTCAAAGTCGCTTTGGCGCAATGGCTATTATTTTATCAATGGATATGATCTATTCTACAATGGAAGGAATAGTCCCGAGTCACTGCATGCTTATGACCCGACACTTGGGGGCTACATTAATTAAATTGAGATTACATCAAATATGCAAGTCCCATGTCACTGCCAGCATGCACTATGGCACTTGGGGGCTAATGTAAAGTCACTTTTGTTCAACTTATTGAAGACCCGACTCATCACATTGTAATGAGCCGACCCTTGGGGGCTACCAATTGCTCCTGTCAAAAATTCAAGGTACACAAGAATTAATCCATTATATTGAACGGTCCACTATTCAGTTGATAGAGTATAAAGCTCTTAACCTTATGGACGTGGGTTCAAGCCCGATGGTGGAGATTATATTATATGATGTTATTATCAATAAATTATATACAAAGTCCTAGCTCAGTATTATCTTACTAAGCCGGCCCTTGGAGGCTACATGTTGCTGTTCAAGTTTACATGGTTATATCTACAAAGTCCCTGCTCATTATTGCATAATGACCCGACCCTTGGGGGCTACACTGGTTGAAGTTTTCATGAGCATAAGGCAATTACAAGTCCCAGGTTGCTGCAAGCATGACAACCCGACACTTGGGGGCTACAGGTGATATGCATATAAGGGAGAAAAAGTCTTCAAATTCTCAGTTTGGAGTAGACCAGATTAACCCGGTGTCTACAACAATCATGAGCCGGCATCGTTTATTTATAACCCGGCAATTTTGGCGGTCATAAATCGGCAAGATCTACATTTTTAAGCCGGCTGAATATCAGTTGAATATTTCAAGACCAATATTTTTGTCAAATCAGAGCATTGAAGGCCGACTCAAATGGATTATTTCTTATAATATTTCTCTACAAGAGCCAATGTCAGCAAATTGGTTATGAAGTTGGCCTATTGACCGGGATTTTTTAGAAGAAGTGCCTGAATTTTTTGCATTGGCAAGGTTTGGACATATCTGTTAAAAGAGATTTGCTATAACATCTTGAGTATGCATCCAGGAGGAAATGACAAGGACTTAAAGATGATCAGGTGCCGGTTCAAGAAAATATTTAACCAGGAGCACAACCTATCAAGTTTGTTCTTGTGTTTATTTTACAGGATTAGTTTAACATGGATAAATCCAAATTAAACTGGGGGCTAATGTCGGGGATATACCCCGCGGTATGACTCGGCCAGAAGTATGACCCGGCCGTGCTTGGCGTTTTCATTGGTAACCCGCCGGAGTGGCGACTCACGAGCCTGGCGACTCACAGATGGCCCTAACGACAGGTCAGATAGAAGACTAGGCCCAAGGCCCAGAAGGCCGACTCATGTTATGGTGGGCCGGTTTACGAGGAAAAGCATAAAGGAGTTTTCCCTTAAGGGAGCAGACTATGATTCCACTGTAATAGACTAGTCCTAATCCTAATAGGACTCCACATGTAACCCGCCCCTTCAACTTATATAAGGAGGGGAAGGGCTCCCCAAAGAGGGGGAAGAAAACAAGAAACAATATCTAGGGCTAGACACAAAGAGGAGAGCCGGCTTATGCGGAGACTCCCTCATGATCATAATGATACCTAGCCACAAACAACATGTAGGGCTATTACCGGATGATGTTTCCCAGGGCCCGAAGCTGTCTAAATCCTTGTCTTGTGTTGCGTCTCTCGATTCCGCTCAACCCCTCTCAAGATACCATATAGGTGCGTTGGCCTCACGACTAAGTCCTCACACTAAGGACATCTGCCGTGACAATTCCACGACACTTTCAGAGCAAGAAGAGGAAAGATTATTGAAAACTCTCAAGAAGCACCATGCTGCTATCGGATATACTCTGGATGACCTTAAGGGCATTAGTCCCACTCTATGCTAACAAAAAATAAAAGTGGAGAAAGATGCCAAACCAGTTAGAGATCCTCAACGACGGTTAAATCCTAAGATGAAAGAAGTGGTAAGAAAAGAGATACTAAAGCTCCTTGAGGCACGTATAATTTATCCCATTGTTGATAGTGATTGGGTAAGTCATGTCCATTGCGTCCCTAAAAACGAAGGTATTACTGTCATTCCTAATGATAAAGATGAATTGATTCCGCAAAGAATTATAACAGGTTATAGGATGGTAATTGATTTCCGTAAATTAAATAAAGCTACTAAGAAAGGTCATTACCCTTTACCTTTTATTGATCAAATGCTAGAAAGACTATCCAAACACACACATTTCTGCTTTCTATATGGTTACTCTGGTTTCTCTCAAATACATGTGTCAGCGGAGGATCAATCGAAAACTACTTTTACTTGCCCTTTCGGTACTTCCGCTTATAGACGTATGCCTTTTGGTTTATGTAATGCACCTGCTACCTTTCAAAGACGCATGATGGCTATATTCTCTGACTTTTGTGAAAAGATTTGTGAGGTATTCATGGATGACTTCTCCGTTTGTGGATCCTCTTTTGATGATTGCTTGAGCAAACTTGATCGAGTTTTGAAGAAATGCAAAGACACTAGTCTCGTCTTGAATTGGGAAAAGTGCCACTTTATGGTTAATGAAGGCATTATCTTGGGGCATAAAATTTCTGAAAGAGGTATTGAAGTTGATAAAGCTAAAGTTGATGCTATTGAAAAGATGCCATGTCCCAAGGACATTAAAGGTATAAGAAGTTTCCTTGGTCATGCCGGTTTTTATAGGAGGTTCATTAAGGACTTTTCTAAAATCTCTAGGCCTCTGACTAATTTATTGCAAAAAGATATTCCTTTTGTCTTTGATGATGATTGTGTAGAAGAATTTTAAATACTTAAGAAAGCTTTGATCACTGCACCTATTGTTCAGCCACCTGATTGGAATTTACCCTTTGAAATTATGTGTGATGCTAGTGATTATGCTGTAGGTGCTATTCTAGGGCAAAGTGTTGATAAGAAATTAAATGTTATCCAGTATGCTAGTAAAACTCTTGATACTGCCCAGAGAAATTATGCTACTACTGAAAAATAATTCTTAGCAGTTGGTGTTTGCTTGTGATAAGTTCAGACCTTATATTGTTGATTCCAAAGTTACTATTCACACTGATCATGCTGCTATTAAATATCTTATGGAAAAGAAAGATGCTAAGCCTCTTGCTCCAAGAATTTGATTTGCATATTATTGATAAAAGTGTCACATCCCTAGCCTTGCTATGCACTTGGACCAGCTTGGTTGTTGCATCATGTCTAAATTTATTTGAAAGTTAAAATGGAGATTGCTCAAACCGTAGCACTAGATCAAATCAACTAGGTTCAAATAAATATATTCTCAGTGAACCCAAAATGCCCTTTAGAAAAGTTCATCATTTTTGGATTGGTTTAAAACCTCTGCCAAAAATGGTGCACATATTTCTAGGTCCATTTTGGATTTTTGAATTAATTCATAAAGTATTTGAATTTGGGCATTTAAATGCTATAAATAATTTAAATGCTCAAATAATTCTGAAACTAAATTAGGGATGTTGCATATATTTCAAATAGTGCCCAAAATTATTTTCAGGATTTTACAAAATGAGTTAGTATTTTTACTAATTCAAAACAGATCAAAATAAATAGATAACATAAACAAATTAGCAGAATGAGAGAGAGAGCTACCTGGCGCTTACCTACAGCCCAGGGGCCCTACACTGTGCAGCTCAGGAGCTGGCCCAGCCCACCACTGCTGCCATTCATCCCCCTCCTCTTGCCAGAAGGCAGAGGAGAAGCGGAGCACGCCCCCGCGCGAGTGCGCCACGCCGACAGCAGCCTGCCTGCCTCCCCAGCTCTCTAGTCGCATCGCGGAGCTGCCACGGACCCTCTGCCTCTTCCCCTCTCTCCCTGGTTCCTCTCCCCCCTAGTGTTTGCCCGCGCAGCCACCGAGCGCCTCGCGGCGCACCGACGAGCACCACCACGGCCACTGGCCTCCACTCGCCTCCCCGACGCGCCAAGAAACTCCGCCGTCGACCTCTACGGCGTCTCCGCCAAGCCACGTGAGCAGAAGCACCCTGCAACGTTGTCCCCGACCTTATCTTCAACCTCCAGCCGCCGGCAACCTCGCCGTGGATTCGCGAGCTCCAGACCCTCCCCGACCTTGTCGTTGCCTCTGCTGGTTTTGCTGTGAGCTCCTGATCCTTCCCCCTTGCTCAGCCCCCCTCCTTTCCCTTTTGCTAGTTGCCGTCACCATGAACCCGAGCTCTGGCTGCCACCGTGGACGGTGAGCTTCGTGCTCCCGAGACCCTCCAGCTGTGCTCGTTGCCTCCGCGTGTTCCTGGTGATCCCAGCAACCCGTAGAGCCCGTCGGCCGCGCCCGTCGTGCCCCGTAACGCCTAAAGCTTGGATGCCCGAACTCCGGCAGCCGCCCGGTTTGTCACCACCACTGCTACACACACCCCCAGCACACCATGCGGCCACCACCGGATGCGCCACACTGCCAGCAACTCACAGCTGCAAACCGCGCTCGAAACCATCCCCCGTAGCGCCTTCCCGCAGCGTCTCCGTCGTCGGTTTTCGTCGCCGCCAGCCGTACTCCGGCGATGTCGACGTGGCCCATCATTAGCCTCTAATGACCCTGCTAATTAACCCTAGAGCCACTTACAGATGGGCCCCATTGCCTAATTAACCCTAGTTAAGTTTTCTCTAGATTAAACTAACCCCGCAGGGCCCACAGGTCAGTTTGACCTGGCCACGTCACCTGTTGACCGACCCCACATGTCAGCGTTGACCTGCTGACGTGGTTGTTGACCTGACCCTACCCGTCGGTGACAGACAGCACTGTGTGACTGACCAGCGGACCCCACTAGTCAGGTTTGACCTGGTCAGCTGCAGTTGACTTGCTGAAGTCACAGTGACGCAATGCTGACGCAGTTAATAATTTTCTGGATTTAAAATAATTCTGAAAATACCCCAAACTTCTAAAAATTATAGAAAAATAACCGTAGCTCAGAATGAAATAAGTTATATATGAAAAATGATCAGAAAAATCCAAAGAATCTGATTATGGCACTTTCATGCATGTTAGAATAACTTATGGCTACTGTTTAGGACAAATCAAATGAATAGCATTTAAATAACTACAGGTGGAGTTTGAATTTGCACCTTGGGTTCAAACCAACTTCATTTAATTGTGTTGTTAGTTGCATTAGCTCAATGAACATCATATTGACATGTCATGATCATGAATCATACTTTTGCATTGCATTGATTGTGTTTTCTCTTTGTTGCCTGTAATTGTCCCCTATCAATAGACGTTGCTTCGACGATGTGATCAGTGACACCGATGACGAACTATACTATCTTCAGAAGTGTTAGGCAAGCAAACCCCCCTTGTTCGTTCCGATACAATACCACTCTCTCGCTCCTGGTCTTTTTTACTGCCTTGGGACAACAACGGTTCAACTGTGATATGCTGCGGTAGTTGAACCCCTTTCCTCTATATGACTTGTCATTGCCACGGTAAATAGATGAAACCCACTAGCATGAGTAGGAGATGTTTGAGCCCTGATGTGCCTACTCATTCATGCTTGTTTGTCATGCCTGCTATTGCTTCGAGTTGTGTCAGGTCTGATTCATCGGGGATGAATTGGAATGTGGTGAACATGTCCTACTGTTGAGAGCTAAGTGTGTGAACAGAATTTGGTAAAGGTCGCGATGAGAGGCCATGTAGGAGTACATTGTTGGGGAACGTAGTAATTTCAAAAAATTTCCTACGCACACGCAAGATCATGGTGATACATAGCAACGAGAGGGGAGAGTGTTGTCTACGTACCCTCGTAGACCGAAGCGGAAGCGTTGACGCAACGTAGAGGAAGTAGTCGTACGTCTTCCCGGTCCGACCGATCCAAGCACCGTTACTCCGGCACCTCCGAGTTCTTGACACACGTACAGCTCGATGACGCACCCCGAACTCCGATCCAGCAGAGGTACGGGGAGGAGTTCCGTCAGCACGACAGCGTGGTGACGATCTTGATGTTCAACCGTCGCAGGGCTTCGCCTAAGCATCGCTACAATATGACCGAGGTGTAATATCGTGGAGGGGGGCACCGCACACGGCTAAGGAACGATTACGATGATCAACTTGTGTGTCTATGGGGTGCCCCCCCGCCCCCGTATATAAAGGAGTGAGGTAGGAGGGGGCCGGCCAAGAGGGGAGGCGCGCCCTAGGGGGGGCAAACCTACTCCAAGTAGGTTTGGCCCCCCTTTCCTATTAGGAGTAGGAGAGGGAAGGAAGAGAGGGGAGGAAAGAAGGAAAGGGGGGGTCGGCCCCCCTCCCAATTCGGATTGGGCTTGGGGGGGGGCGCCCCCTCCTTTGCTCCTTCCTCCTCCCTTCCACTAAGGCCCAATAAGGCCCATATACTTACCGGGGGGTTCCGGTAACCTCCCGGAACTCCGGTATATTCCCAATCTCACCCGGAACCTTTTCGGTGTCCAAATATATCCGTCCAATATATCAATCTTTATGTCTCGACCATTTCGAGACTCCTCGTCATGTCCGTGATCACATCCGGGACTCCGAACAACCTTCGGTACATCAAAATACATAAACTCATAATGAAACTGTCATCGAAACCTTAAGCGTGCGGACCCTACGGTTCGAGAACAATGTAGACATGACCGAGACACGTCTCCGGTCAATAACCAATAGCGGGACCTGGATGCCCATATTGGTTCCTACATATTCTACGAATATCTTTGTCGGTCAAACCGCATAACAACATACGTTGTTCCCTTTGTCATCGGTATGTTACTTGCCCGAGATTCGATCGTCGGTATCCAATACCTAGTTCAATCTCGTTACCGGCAAGTCTCTTTACTCGTTCTGTAATACATCATCCCGTAACCAACTCATTGGTCACATTGCTTGCAAGGCTTATAGTGATGTGCATTACCGAGAGGGCCCAGAGATACCTCTCCGACATTCGGAGTGACAAATCCTAATCTCGAAATACGCCAACTCAACAAGTACCTTCGGAGACACCTGTAGAGCACCTTTTTAATCACCCAGTTACGTTGTGACGTTTGGTAGCACACAAAGTGTTCCTCCGGTAAACGGGAGTTGCATAATCTCATAGTCATAGGAACATGTATAAGTCATGAAGGAAGCAATAGCAACATACTAAATGATCGGGTGCTAAGCTAACGGAATGGGTCATGTCAATCAGATCATTCAACTAATGATGTGATCTCATTAATCAAATAACAACTCCTTGTTCATGGTTAGGAAACATAACCATCTTTGATTGATAAGCTAGTCAAGTAGAGGCATACTAGTGACACTCTGTTTGTCTATATATTCACACATGTATTATGTTTCCGGTTAATACAATTCTAGCATGAATAATAAACATTTATCATGATATAAGGAAATAAATAATAACTTTATTATTGCCTCTAGGGAATATTTCCTTCAGTCTCCCACTTGCACTAGAGTTAATAATCTAGATTACATAGTAATGATTATAACACCCATGGAGTCTTGGTGTTGATCATGTTTTGCTCGTGGAAGAGGCTTAGTCAACGGGTCTGCAACATTCAGATCCGTATGTATCTTGCAAATCTCTATGTCTCCCACCTGGACTAGACCCCGGATGGAATTGAAGCGTCTCTTGATGTTCTTGGTTCTCTTGTGAAATCTGGATCCTTCGCCAAGGCAATCGCTCCAGTATTGTCACAAAAGATTTTCATTGGACCCGATGCACTAGGTATGACACCTAGATCGGATATGAACTCCTTCATCCAGACTCCTTCATTGGCTGCTTCCGAAGCAGCTATGTATTCCGCTTCACATGTAGATCCCGCCACGACGCTTTGCTTTGAACTGTACCAACTGATAGCTCCACCGTTTAATGTAAACACGTATCCGGTTTGTGATTTAGAATCATCCGGATCAGTGTCAAAGCTTGCATCAACGTAACCATTTACGATGAGCTCTTTGTCACCTCCATATACGAGAAACATATCCTTAGTCTTTTTCAGGTACTTCAGGATGTTCTTGACCGCTGTCCAGTGATCCACTCCTGGATTACTTTGGTACCTCCCTGTTAAACTTATAGCAAGGCACACATCAGGTCTGGTACACAGCATTGCATACATGATAGAGCCTATGGCTGAAGCATAGGGAGCATTTTTCATTTTCTCTCTATCTTCTGCAGTGGTAGGGCTTTGAGTCTTACTCAACTTCACACCTTGCAATACAGGCAAGAACCCTTTCTTTGCTTGATCCATTTTGAACCTCTTCAAAACTTTGTCAAGGTATGTGCTTTGTGAAAGTCTAATTAAGCGTTTTGATCTATCTCTATAGATCTTAATACCCAATATGTAAGCAGCTTCACCGAGGTCTTTCATTGAAAAACTTTTATTCAAGTATCCCTTTATGCTATCCAGAAATTCTATATCATTTCCAATCAATAATATGTCATCCACATATAATATTAGAAATGCTACAGAGCTCCCACTCACTTTCTTGTAAATACAGGCTTCTCCAAAAGTCTGTATAAATCCAAATGCTTTGATCACACTATCAAAACGTTTATTCCAACTCCGAGAGGCTTGCACCAGTCCATAAATGGATCGCTGGAGCTTGCACACTTTTGTTAGCTCCCTTTGGATCGATAAAACCTTCTGGTTGCATCATATACAACTCTTCCTCCAAAAATCCATTCAAGAATGCAGTTTTTACATCCATTTGCCAAATTTCATAATCATAAAATGCGGCAATTGCTAACATGATTCGGACAGACTTAAGCATCGCTACGGGTGAGAAGGTCTCATCGTAGTCAACCCCTTGAACTTGTCGAAAACCTTTTGCAACAAGTCGAGCTTTGTAGACAGTAACATTACCGTCAGCGTCAGTCTTCTTCTTGAAGATCCATTTATTCTCAATTGCTTGCCGACCATCGGGCAAGTCAACCAAAGTCCATACTTTGTTCTCATACATGGATCCCATATCAGATTTTCATGGCTTCAAGCCATTTTGCGGAATCTAGGCTCACCATCGTTTCTTCATTGTTCGTAGGTTCATCATGATCTAATAGCATGACTTCCAGAATAGGATTACCGTACCACTCTGGTGCGGATCTTACTCTGTTTGACCTACGAGGTTCTGTAGTAACTTGATCTGAAGTTCTATGATCATCATCATCAACTTCCTCACTAGTTGGTTTTGACGTCACAGAAACCGGTTCCTGTGATGTATTATTTTCCAACAAGGGAGTAGGTACAGTTACCTCAGCAAGTTCTACTTTCCTCCCACTCACTTCTTTCGAGAGAAACTCCTTCTCTAGAAAGGATCCATTCTTAGCAACGAATGTCTTGCCTTCGGATCTGTGATAGAAGGTGTACCCAACTGTGAATTTTGGGTATCCTATGAAGACACATTTCTCCGATTTGGGTTCGAGCTTATCAGGTTGAAGCTTTTTCACATAAGCATCGCAGCCCCAAACTTTAAGAAACGACAACTTTGGTTTCTTGCCAAACCATAGTTCATAAGGTGTCGTCTCAACGGATTTTGATGGTGCCCTATTTAATGTGAATGTGGCTATCTCTAAAGCATAACCCCAAAACAATAGCGGTAAATCTGTAAGAGACATCATAGATCGCACCATATCAAGTAAAGTACGATTACGATGTTCGGACACACCATTACGCTGTGGTGTTCCGGGTGGCATGAGTTGCGAAACTATTCCACATTGTTTTAAGTGTAGACCAAACTCGTAACTCAAATATTCTCCTCCACGATCAGATCGTAGAAACTTTATTTTCTTGTTACGATGATTTTCAACTTCACTCTGAAATTCTTTGAACTTTTCAAATGTTTCAGACTTATGCTTCATTAAGTAGATATACCCATATCTGCTTAAATCATCTGTGAAGGTGAGAAAATAACGATATCCGCCACGAGCCTCAACATTCATTGGACCACATACATCTGTATGTATGATTTCTAACAAATCTGTTTCTCTCTCCATAGTACCGGAGAACGGTGTTTTGGTCATCTTGCCCATGAGGCACGGTTCGCAAGTACCAAGTGATTCATAATCAAGTGGTTCCAAAAGACCATCGGTATGGAGTTTCTTCATGCGCTTTACACCGATATGACCTAAATGGCAGTGCCACAAATAAGTTGCACTATCATTATCAACTCTGAATCTTTTTGCTTCAACACTATGAATATGTGTATCACTACTATCGAGATTCATCAAAAATAGACCACTCTTCAAGGGTGCATGACCATAAAAGATATTACTCATATAAATAGAACAACCATTATTCTCTGATTTAAATGAATAATCGTCTCGCATCAAACAAGATCCAGATATAATGTTCATGCTCAATGCTGGCACCAAATAACAATTATTTAGGTCTAATACTAATCCCGAAGGTAGATGTAGAGGCAGCGTGTCGACCGCGATCACATCGACTTTGGAACCATTTCCCACGCGCATCGTCACCTCGTCCTTTGCCAGTGTTCGCTTAATCCGTAGTCCCTGTTTCGAGTTGCAAATATTAGCAACAGAACTAGTATCAAATACCCCGGTGCTACTACGAGCTCTAGTAAGGTACACATCAATAACATGTATATCACATATACCTTTGTTCACCTTGCCATCCTTCTTATCCGCCAAATACTTGGGGCAGTTCCGCTTCCAGTGACCAGTCTGCTTGCAGTAGAAGCACTCAGTTTCAGGCTTAGGTCCAGACTTGGGTTTCTTCTCTTGAGCAGCAACTTGTTTGCTGTTCTTCTTGAAGTTCCCCTTCTTCTTCCCTTTGCCCTTTTTCTTGAAACTAGTGGTCTTGTTGACCATCAACACTTGATGCTCCTTCTTGATTTCTACCTCCGCAGCCTTTAGCATTGCAAAGAGCTCGGGAATCGTCTTATCCATCCCTTGCATATTATAGTTCATCACGAAGCTCTTGTAGCTTGGTGGAAGTGATTGGAGAATTCTGTCAATGACGCTATCATTCGGAAGAGTAACTCCCAGTTGAATCAAGTGATTACAATACCCAGACATCTTGAGTATGTGCTCACTGACAGAACTATTCTCCTCCATCTTGCAGCTATAGAACTTATTGGAGACTTCGTATCTCTCAATCCGGGCATTCTTCTGGAATATTAACTTCAACTCCTGGAACATCTCATATGCCCCATGACGTTCAAAACGTCATTGAAGACCCGGTTCAATGCCGTAAAGCATGGCACATTGAACTATCGAGTAGTCATCAGCTTTGCTCTGCCAGACGTTCTTAACGTCGTCAGTTGCATCAGCAGGAGGCCTGGCACCCAGCGGTGCTTCCAGGACGTAATTTTTCTGTGCAGCAATGAGGATAATCCTCAAGTTACGGACCCAGTCCGCGTAGTTGCTACCATCATCTTTCAACTTAGATTTCTCAAGGAACGCATTAAAATTCAACGGAACAACAGCACGGGCCATCTATCTACAATCAACATAGACAAGCAAGATACTATCAGGTACTAAGTTCATGATAAATTTAAGTTCAATTAATCATATTACTTAAGAACTCCCACTTAGACAGACATCTCTCTAGTCATCTAAGTGATCGCGTGACCCAAATCAACTAAACCATAACCGATCATCACGTGAGATGGAGTAGTTTTCAATGGTGAACATCTTATGTTGATCATATCTACTATACGATTCACGTTCGACCTTTCGGTCTCCGTGTTCCGAGGCCATATCTGCATATGCTAGGCTCGTCAAGTTTAACCTGAGTATTCTGCGTGTGCAAAACTGGCTTGCACCCGTTGTAGATGAACGTAGAGCTTATCACACCCGATCATCACGTGGTGACTGGGCACGACGAACTTTGGCAACGGTGCATACTCAGGGAGAACACTTCTTGATAATTTTTAGTGAGAGATCATCTTAAAATGCTACCATCAATCAAAGCAAGATAAGATGCATAAAGGATAAACATCACATGCAATCAATATAAGTGATATGATATGGCCATCATCATCTTGTGCTTGTGATCTCCATGTCCGAAGCACCATCATGATCACCATCGTCACCGGCACGACACCTTGATCTCCATCGTAGCATCCTTGTCGTTTACGCCATCTATTGCTTCTACGACTATCGCTACCGCTTAGTGATAAAGTAAAGCAATTACAGGGCGTTTGCATTTCATACAATAAAGCGACAACCATATGGCTCCTGCCAGTTGCCGATAACTTCGGTTACAAAACATGATCATCTCATACAATAAAATATAGCATCACGTCTTGGCCATATCACATCACAACATGCCCTGCAAAAACAAGTTAGACGTCCTCTACTTTGTTGTTGCAAGTTTTACGTGGCTGCTACGGGCTTAAGCAAGAACCAATCTCACCTACGCATCAAAACCACAACGATAGTTTGTCAAGTTGATGCTGTTTTAACCTTCGCAAGGACCGGGCGTAGCCACACTCGGTTCAACTAAAGTTGGAGAAACTGACACCCGCTAGTCACCTGTGTGCATAGCACGGCGGTAAAACCAGTCTCGCGTAAGCGTACGCGTAATGTCGGTCCGGGCCGCTTCATCCAACAATAGCGCTGAACCAAAATATGACATGCTGGTAAGCAGTATGACTTATATCGCCCACAACTCACTTGTGTTCTACTCGTGCATATAACATCAAACCATAAAACCTAGGCTCGGATGCCACTGTTGGGGAACGTAGTAATTTAAAAAAAATTCCTACGCACACGCAAGATCATGGTGATGCATAGCAACGAGAGGGGAGAGTGTTGTCTACGTACCCTCGTAGACCGAAGCGGAAGCATTGACGCAACGTAGAGGAAGTAGTCGTACGTCTTCCCGGTCCGACCGATCCAAGCACCGTTACTCCGGCACCTCCGAGTTCTTGACACACGTACAGCTCGATGACGCACCCCGAACTCCGATCCAGCAGAGGTATGGGGAGGAGTTCCGTCAGCACGACGGCGTAGTGACGATCTTGATGTTCAACCGTCGCAGGGCTTCGCCTAAGCACCGCTACAATATGACCGAGGTGTAATATCATGGAGGGGGGCACCTCACACTGCTAAGGAACGATTACGATGATCAACTTGTGTGTCTATGGGTTGCCCCCCGCCCCCGTATATAAAGGAGGGAGGGAGGAGGGGCCGGCCAAGAGGGGAGGCGCGCCCTAGGGGGGGCAAACCTACTCCAAGTAGGTTTGGCCCCCCTTTCCTATTAGGAGTAGGAGAGGGAAGGAAGAGAGGGGAGGAAAGAAGGAAAGGGGGGGCCAGCCCCCCTCCCAATTCGGATTGGGCTTGGGGGGGGGGCGCCCCCTCCTTTGCTCCTTCCTCCTCCCTTCCACTAAGTCCCAATAAGGCCCATATACTTACCGGGGGGTTCCGGTAACCTCCCGGAACTCCGGTATATTCCCAATCTCACCCGAAACCTTTCCGGTGTCCAAATATATCCGTCCAATATATCAATCTTTATGTCTCGACCATTTCGAGACTCCTCGTCATGTCCGTGATCACATCCGGGACTCCGAACAACCTTCGGTACATCATAATACATAAACTCATAATGAAACTGTCATCGAAACCTTAAGCGTGCGGACCCTACGGTTCGAGAACAATGTAGACATGACCGAGACACGTCTCCGGTCAATAACCAATAGCGGGACCTGGATGCCCATATTGGTTCCTACATATTCTATGAAGATCTTTATCGGTCAAACCACATAACAACATACGTTGTTCCCTTTGTCATCGGTATGTTACTTGCCCGAGATTCGATCGTCGGTATCCAATACCTAGTTCAATCTCGTTACTGGCAAGTCTCTTTACTCGTTCTGTAATACATTATCCCGTAACCAACTCATTGGTCACATTGCTTGCAAGGCTTATAGTGATGTGCATTACCGAGAGGGCCCAGAGATACCTCTCCGACATTCGGAGTGACAAATCCTAATCTCAAAATACGCCAACTCAAAAAGTACCTTCGGAGACACCTGTAGAGCACCTTTATAATCACCCAGTTACGTTGTGACGTTTGGTAGCACACAAAGTGTTCCTCCGGTAAACGGGAGTTGCATAATCTCATAGTCATAGGAACATGTATAAGTCATGAAGGAAGCAATAGCAACATACTAAACGATCGGGTGCTAAGCTAACGGAATGGGTCATGTCAATCAGATCATTCAACTAATGATGTGATCTCATTAATAAAATAATAACTCCTTGTTCATGGTTAGGAAACATAACCATCTTTGATTAATAAGCTAGTCAAGTAGAGGCATACTAGTGACACTCTGTTTGTCTATATATTCACACATGTATTATGTTTCCGGTTAATACAATTCTAGCATGAATAATAAACATTTATCATGATATAAGGAAATAAATAATAACTTTATTATTGCCTCTAGGGCATATTTCCTTCATACATGGTGGGTTGTCTCACTGAAACCGTCCTCAGGAATTGAGTTCTGTGTTTGTGATCCATGAACAGTTACTACCACACATTGGGTTCCGGTAACTCGACCCCTCTCGACTTATTAATCAACATGATCTTTGTCCAGGAGTTGCAACTAGTTTCTGGTGTTTGTAGGTAGTGCTAGTAGTCTACCAAATGGCACCCGGTACAGGTGGGCTTGGGACAGACTAGGCACCATGGCACGATGTACCAAGCGTAGATCCATCCGTCGAGGTGGGCTTGGGAACCCTGCACATATCGCTTGGGGTCGTGAGCGACACCCCGTCCGGATCTCCTTGCGGATGGAATCCGAATAGGCAATAAATATGGAAGAGAGACTTGTGTGGTTAGTCAGGTCGTGGCCGACACCCTCGCCGGGCTTCCGCTTGAAGGTTTCCGAGTACATGTCGTGTAAATGACGATAAGTGGTGAGAGCGTGTGTGAAGAAGTACACCCCTGCAGGGTTAACATTATCTATTCGAATAGTTGTGTCCGCGGTAAAGGACTTCTGGGTTGCCTGTACAGTTCTTAGATAACTTGAAGTGGATACTCTAAAATGCGCAAGATAAGCGAGAGTGCTATTGATGGCGTTCTCGTAGGTAGACGGGGGCGGATCCATAGTGGTGTATTGATTGGTGAACATGTGGACTCGTGTGCGCCACCTCAAAAGAGTTACTTGTAGTCGTACTTTAGGTTAGCCACTGAGTCAAAGCTGGCTTGCTGCAGTTAAACTCCACCACCCCCTTTATTGATACCGATGCATATGTAGATAGTTCTGATGTAAGTCTTGTTGGGTACATTTGTACTCACGTTTGCCTATTTTATGTTTTTGCAGAGAGACTTCAGTCTCGCTATTATTTCCGCGTGGAATTCGACGTTTAGCTTGTTACTTCAGCTACGATCTTGTCCCCTCGGCATGATCTGGTAGATAGTCAGGCTTATCAGCCTTTTCATTTGTAGATGTCTTTACTCAGACATGTTAAGCTTCCGCATGGGCTTGACTTGTATGCTCTGAATGTTGGGTCATGAGACCATGTTTGTAATATCTGGCTTCTCGGAGCCTAATGAGTACATACCTGAGTTGTAGAGTCATGTTGTGATGCCATGTTGTATTTGCACATATCGAGCATATTGTGTGTATGTTATTGAAATGCTTGGTATGTGTCGGATCTGACTATCTAGTTGATTATCCTTCATAGCATTCTCTTACCGGGAAATGTCTCCTAGTGCTTCCACTGAGCCTTGGTAGCTTGCTACTGCTCCGGAACACTTAGGCTGGCCGGCATGTGTCCTTTATTCATGTGTCTGTCCCTTCGGCGAAATGTCACGCTGTGTCTACCGGAGTCCTGTTAGCCTGCTATAGCCCGGTTTACCGGAGTATTGCTAGCCCAGTTGCTACAGGCCGGATTCACTGGCTGATGACCGACACGTTCGTTGCTGGGTCATGTATGCCTGTCCCTGTAAGTTAGTGCCACTTTGGGTTCACGACTAGCCATGTCAGCCCGGGCTCCTTGTCATATGGATGCTAGCGACACTATCATATACGTGTGCCAAAAGGCGCAAACGGTCTCGGGCCTAGTAAGGCGACACCCGTGGGAATACCGTGCGTGAGGCCGGAAAGTGATATGAGGTGTTACATGCTAGATCGGTGTGCCTTTGAGTCGGGGTCCTGACAGCTTTGGTATCAGAGCTTGACTGCCTGTAGGATTACCAAGCCAAACTGATCGAAGTTGAGTCTAGAAATTCTTTAGTTATATAAGGGAATTGATTGTGGTTGGGAACGTAAGGCTCTTTTTACTCCTTATAACTTATGCCCTCTGATCTGAGTCATCTTATCTTTCCTACGAGGTTAAGGAACTAGGCTTTCTCTTCTTTCTATCAGGATCACGTGTTACTAATCCGTAGACTTATAGGATTGATGGTTTCAAGCCTCAGTTCAGTTCCTACTACTTCTGTGTGTTTACAGTTGAACTCGAAACCTTGATATTGTGATGTTGAGTGGTTATGCCACCATTTGCGTGATGTCTAAGAATCTCTTTTGAGCATTTACAGCCGTTATGCTGTGTGAGTCATCCCAGGTTTCTAAACAGTCTGATGCATTGGCAAATACCTTCTTACCGTTCCGAAGTTTCTTTGTGCCAGATCAACCACACTAACTAGTGTGTTGAGGTACTTCATTGCCTCGGCATTTATTGTCGGAGTAAATGACCACGGGTAGCCTAATCGGTCCCTTTGACCATAAGAAAAAACAATGGGCCGATCGGGCCTTGAAGCACCAAAGAGACAGGGCCGCCTTCCTCCGGCCGGCTATCACCTAGGCCGGCTGGCAGAAGGCGGCCCAGCCATAAACAACCTTAGGGGGACGCTGCGATCGGGCCAACTCCAAGCAGCCGGCCCATGAAGGACCGACTCCAAGAAGCCGACCCATGAAGGACCGACTCCAAGAAGCCGGCCCACGAAGTGCTGACTCCAAGAAGCAAGCGGACGAAGGCCGCATCCTAAAATCCACCTCCCATAACGATGACGGGACGGGGCGTAGCTACAGCGAGCCCTGCCACCCCCGAATCCCGGAGCATGCATGGCTACAGTACGCTGTACGGAGCGGCCATCCCCCGTCCGGCGAGGCACTGTTGCCATGCGGATCATGACGCCATCCACGACGGGTTGCCAGTATGGCCCGCAGGCGGCGGGCCCCTTCAGTCAGAGAGACATCCGAAGGCGGCCCGGCCTCCCCCAGCCGGCCTAAGGCCAGTCCAGCTTCCTATAGCCGGCTTGCTCCCCCCTCGGGATGCGCGCACCATTAAGCAAACAAGACGAGGTAAGGCTACAGTGGGAGCCCGCAAGGCGGCGGCACTATAGCCATGCTTACCTCGACAAAGCCCTCGTCATCAGAGGCGAGGCAACAGTAACCAGCCCCCGACAAGATCCCCCAAGCGGTGGGGCTGGCCTGTCAACCAACGGGCCTGCAGCCGGCGGGACCCACCAGTCGGCGGGCCCCAGAAGCCGGCAGAGAAGACAGCGGTCGTAGACACTGACGGCCTGGGCCCGCACCCAGCCGGATCACCATTGTACCCCCGGGGTGTAGGCCTATATAAACCCCCCGGGACGCCCATGCAAAGGGTTGATCTCACGGAGTTTTAGACACTACTATAGGGAGAAAAGAGAGCTAGCCTTGCCCATCTTCCTCCTCCCACCGAATAGCTCAAGGAGCCTCTTGTAGCTTTTTATCGATCTAGTGATCATGCGGAGACCCCGCAGAGCAGGAGTAGGGGTATTATCTCCATGGAGAGCCCCCAACCTGGGTAAGATCCGCCGGCGTGCATGTCTTCGCCTTATCCCGTTTCCAGGCATGGGCGATGTCTTACTGGCTCCCACAATGATAAGCCATCCGTTGGCATATGTCGCACCTACCACCCGACATTTGGCGCCCACCGTGGGGCCAGGTGCACCGTCCTCCGGAGACCTGTTCTGGACGGGAACCCTTTTCCTCCCCAGCGAGCGTAGCCAGCCTGGCACGCCCGATGGCGCTTGCCCCGACGCGCTGCAAAGCGTCGACGACGCCTATGCATCAAGCTGCCTCGCCGATCTTCTTGGCGAGACTCGCATCTCCGACGAGCCCGCATCCGACGCGGGCACAGGCTGTCCCGAGATCCGCCTCGCTAGCCTCCTCGACCAACTCCACGTCTCCGGTGAGCCTACCGCGGACTTGGAGTCGGTCGGCTCCACCGACCCGATGCTTGTCGACTCCGACACGGCATCGCTCGACGCCTTCCCCACCGACGTGATCGTCTTCGACGACCCTCTCCCGCGAACCGACAGTGGCGGCAGCACCGTCACCGAGGTGCTGGTCATCAGCCACGGAGCCGCCTCTAGCGAGAACACCCACGACGCCCTGCAAGCGGTGCTGCAGGACTTGTCCGTCCCCATCCCGGCCGACGCCGACGCCGAGGCGCTGGAGGCTTGCCGCCTTGCCCTCGTGGCGGAGGGCCAGAAGATAAGCACCATGAGACGCCTCACGGAAGCCCACCAGCGCGAAGTCGCCCGCGCCGCCTTCGGCACGCCGCCTCCACAAGGGCCAAGCCGAGTCAGTGTCGTCAAGAAACGCGACGCGGCCATCGCCAGCATGCTGGGGGCAGACAACCCGATCTACCCCACGCCCCTCGAGAACCTACGCGCCGCCCAGTCGATCGTTGACAAACTAAATGGACTGGGGGCCGACGAGCTCCCCTACATGACCAGGCGAATCCAGTAGCTGATCGACACCGCCACAGCATGGCACGAAGTCGGTGTCCGAGCTGGAAGCCCCCCTTGCCGAGAGCACGAAACGATGTCACGTACGCCGACTGCGGGTGGCGCCCGTGCGAGACAAGAGAAGGAGCCGGCTGCTAGCCATAGCCGGACACGAATCCCCATCGAGCACGACGCAGAAGGTCGTCCCCGGGGTGTGGAGAGATGAGGCGACCCGCCTCCTCCTCCGCCTCGCGGGGAAAGATATCCCACCACGCCACCTATCGAGCATCCGACTCTCAGTGGCCAACTTGGTCGCCGCGAAGGAGTCGGCGAGAACGATGCCCGCCATCGGATCGACCGCCTTGCGCGATCCCTGGCCCTGGAAGAAGAAGATGATGTCGGCCCGCCTTGTTTCGGCCCCCGCATCCGCGACGAGCCCTTTTGTCACGACCGGTTTTCCAGTAAAAATATTTATTGAGAAACCAATCTTTTGAGTCCAGTATGAGAAAAATCCTCCTCACTGGTAGACAAATTCTTGATACAATAAGCCAGTAGTATAAAATATATTACAGGGTCGAACTACGGTTGCTCAACCAAATTATTACAAGCACACCAATAATTATACATAATGGCGGACATGACACAGTGGTGTGGAGGCATACTACTGACTCGAGGATAGGGCGGTGGTGGAGAAACACAGCGGGGAGAGAAATACAAGACTCTACGTCTGTCATCTCATCGAGCGTGGAGGTGAGGCTCGATGAATTTATTTGGTAGCGGAAGCGGATATAAAACAGTGACCAAATCCAGGGTCGCACGAGACTGACTGGGACTCCTCTAGGTGTCGGACTCGCTATCAAACTCTTCATCCATGAGATCGCCTTCGTCGGCATCTGGCCAAATCAACAAGCCAGTGAGTACTTTGAAAGTACTCGCAAGATAGTTCGGACGTAAGATATAACAAATGCATGCATGGATGCGTCATGAATAATTCACCAATGTACATTCAAAAATTAGCATAACAAGGTAAGTAAAAGGGAAACGGCGGTAGTCCGCCTGAAATCCCAACGGAACATAAATAACTACCGATCGGGTGTCTGAAGCGACGCCTCGAAAGGTGAACAAATAAAAATAAGGAAATGATGCCATAGTCGGGCGTCTTAGCGACACCACATAAAGGGCTTTAAAAGAAATACCACAGTCGGATGTCGGGGCGACATCACAGAAAGGGCTTTAAAAGAAATGCCACAGTCGGACGTCGGGGCGACATCACAGAAAGGGCTTTAAAAGAAATGCCACAGTCGGACATCGGGGCGACATCACAGAAAGGGCTTTAAAAGAAATGCCACAGTCGGACGTCGGGGTGACATCACAGAAAGGGCTTTAAAAGAAATGCCACAGTCGGACGTCGGGGCGACATCACAGAAAGGGCTTTAAAAGAAATGCCACAGTCGGGCGTCTTAGCGACACCGCATAAAGGGCTGGAAAGAAAGTAGAATACAACAATGCCACAGTTGGACGTCTGAGCGACATCGCAGAAAGGGCTTTTATTCACAAGTAAATAATACTCATAATAAACATTTAATTCTTGAGAAATAAATGGGTTAGTCCATCCACAGGAATAATCATTTAACCGGAATTAGCACTCATGCGAATCACCGGAGTCTCTGCCATCAAAACTGACATTTGATTAGGATAAGATAATACGAATTTGGACATGGAATAGATGATTTGGAGGAATATATGACTCTGCAGAGTTTGTACAAAAAAATTTCCCACAGCCAACGGATTTCGGTAGTCACGAAGGACTAGTTCCGTTTACGGTATTTCGGAAGAAAACACAGCTAACCAGTACACACCCATCCTACCTCTCGATGCTAGGAATCACCCTAGACATCGTCCAAGAAAAACTTTTGAGACGGGGAGATCACAATCTCGAATAGCATGGGATCAAATTTATATACGCGCGCTCTAAGGGGTGCCCCCCTCTCGGTCCCAACCGCAAACACCCATGCCCCCTGACCAGATGACTGGCTTTAATCCAGGGCCATGGAACCATCATCATGGCCTCTCCTTTTGGTGTGTACCAGAAAAGCGGTTTGCAACTTACTAAACCATATTCCTTGCGGAAAACATGTGGTAGTACAGGGAAGGAAATGAGAGGAACTGGACCTATACGGATTGACACTGAAGTCACATAGTCTGGCATAAGACTGGCATGCTACGACACCGCCATCTCACCCATCCTCATGCCAACACATGGCCATTCATACTCGCATCCATCCACTTATGGATCATCGAACTCACTTACCTCATTATCGCATAAAATAACATTCATCGATATGCTTCTCAACATGCCATGAAACTAACCAAATGCAAAACATGCCAAGACACTCATCATATCAAAATTTCAAACATGCTTGCCTGGTTCAGAGTAGTCGGAGCCTAGCTCGGTGAAGTTCGCGGCTCCGTCACCTCCTTCGGTATCTACGGTATAAATAAAATATATGCGCTATCGTAAATACCAAGGAGTGCACAAAAAGTATTCCAAATATTTTTCAAATAAATCTGATAAAAAACTAGACAAAATTTTAAAGAGAACAGAAAAAGAATCAATCAAAAATACTTTTCTGATTAAAAGTTATAAAGGTTTTTGCCCAGGGACTCATCTGTAATGAAACAGAAAGTTTCCAGGGGCTAGCTTATAAAAACAGAAACGCTTCGGCAGAAACTTACGCCAGCCCAAAGGGAAAACGCATTTTGCCCGAAGGCGCTTTCAGAAAACGATTCAATAGAGAGGGCAGAGAGGCTGACGGTGGGGTCCCACTCGTCAGGTTTGAACTTTCAAAAAAGGGGGGGGGGGACGAAGCTCGTCGGCGCCCGAGAGCCGCGGTGGTCGCCGGCGGCGATCCACGGCGAGGCAGGGGGATCGGAGGGTACCTCCGTGCTCAGGGCGCCATTCCGCGTCGGTTGGTGGTGGTGGTGGTCGCCGGCGAGTACCACGTCGACGGCGAGCTTTGCTCCGGCGGACGGCGGCTCGGGTGGTCGAGGGACTCGTCGGTGAGGGCTGCAGAGATCAAATTGAAGAAGGGGTTAGGCTTCTGGTAGCTAGAGGGGTTAACAGACGGGGTTTGGGCACCGGAGATGGCCTCACCGGAGCGAGTCGTGGTGGAGGCCGAGGCGGATCGGGGCGGCCGGAGTTGGGGGAGGAGACCTCCTCGAGGACCTCCTAGTGGCCTGGCATGGCGTTGGTGAGGAGTGGTGATGATGCGTGCACGAGGGTTAGCTCGGGGGCCCTTTTTATAGGCGGCCCGAGGCGGTTGCCGTGAACGGGGATCTCCGGCGAGTGATTACGGCGGTGCCATGGATGTGTAGTGGGATTAGGGGCTTGGGCATCGTCGTTGAGGTCCACCGGTCCCATTTAGGTGCTAAACGGGCTGGGATTTGGTTCTATGGGCGAGCTCGACGGAACGGGGGTGGCACGGCCCGTCGGCGGCAGGGAGCACGTTCCGTGCTTGCCGGGCCACGGCGACGGTGCCACGGGCGTGCGCTGGCATGGCAGGGACACGCAGAGAGCCAGGGGGCTTTGGGCGGCGCTGAACGGCGTTCTTCCGTGGTGTGCCTTCTGTCGGCCGCCACAGGAGGTCCCGACGCCGCAGAAGACGCCGGCGAGGGCGGGCCAGCGCGCCACCGACGCCAGGAAGGTTCCACGCATGCGTGTGAAGCTCCGGACAAGAGGGAGGGGCTACGAGCATCGAGCCAAGCGCACTGTGAGCTTGTGACTGAACTCTGAAGAAAACGACACTGTAAAACTGAATTTTACTGAACTTTACTGAAAATGCAAAGAATAGTGCAGCTCAGGTGTTCGACAGAATGCTTTTGGCATCTAGGGATTTTTCCTTGAGCTGAAACTTGGTGGAGTGGCTTCTCATTGCTCCAGTAGGCTGCATGATTTTTGGTGGAATTTTTGGAGGAGTGAAGATATGAATTTCACCAAATTTGGCAAATCTGGTCCAAACTTGCAGAGACTGAATTTTGAAAAATTTGAAAAGAGGAGGAGTGGATCAAGATGGTTCTGGGTTGTGGGTACAAAGGACTATCCAGGAGGGTTGGTTTGAGGTCAAAACTCAAATGCAATAGGATACTTGCTTTGAAAATCACTCAGGCTCCAAATAATTTCAGAATTGATTTGAGAGGAAAAATAATTAGAATAAAATCCAAAACTTGCTTGGATTAGTTGGGAGAGAGAACTTAGGTTGATCACAAGGTGTAGGGGAGGTTTTGGAGGGGTTTTACCACATGGGCAAAAATGCCAAGTCATGGGTGGTTCCAATATATGAAAATCCCAAATTTTCATACAGTTCTTTTTTTAAAAGAAGAAGATTAAACTCCCAAAATAAATTTGAGAGGGAACCAACCGAGAAGAAGTTTCAAAAGATTCAAACACCAATGTTTGAAAAAAATAAAATCCTTGCCAAAGCAAAGGAAGTTTTTTTTAAGAGGAAGGTTTTCTGAAAGAAAATTTAAATGGCCTCTTTTCAAAGAAAACCACAAGGTTTTTGATAGAAACCAAATTAAAATTTTGGAGTGTCACAACACCTACCCCCTTAGGAAAAATCTCGTCCCCGAGATTTCAGCTGATCCTTAAATAAGTGTGGATGCTCTGTCCGAAGAAAATCCTCGCTTTCCCAAGTTGCTTCACTGTCGGTGTGATTGCTCCACTGGACTTTGAAAAACTTGATGGTCTTATGTCGGGTCCTCCTTTCAGACTCCTCTAATATTCTTATGGGACGTTCTCGATAAGTGAGGTCTGGCTGCACGTCAATGTTTTCATGGGATACTTGTTTCTCTGGGTTGCTTACGCACTTCCTTAATTGAGAGACGTGGAACACGTCGTGAATGTCGGACAAGTCTTCGGGTAAGTCTAGCTGGTAGGCTACAGTGCCTCTTCGTGCCACTATGCAGAATGGTCCAATGAATCTTGGTGCTAACTTTCCTTTAATCTTAAACCGTTGCAGTCCTCTCATAGGGGATACTCTCAGGTATACGAACTCACCGGGTTCGAAGCTGACCCTACGATGTTTCTGATCATAATAACTCTTCTGTCGACTTTGAGCGGTCCTAAGTCGGTCTCTGATTAGCTTGACCTTTTCCTCGGTTTCTCTGAGCATGTCTGGTCCGAAGATGCGGCTGTCTCCGGTCTCTGACCAATTTAACGGGGTACGACATCTTCGTCCGTATAAAGCCTCAAATGGTGCCATTTGTAGGCTGGCCTGGTAGCTATTGTTATACGCGAACTCGGCGTATGGCAGGCTTTCTTCCCAACTGGTTCCATATGTGAGGACACATGCTCTCAGCATGTCTTCTAAAATTTGGTTTACCCGTTCAGTCTGTCCATCAGTCTGTGGGTGGTATGCGGTACTGAAGGCTAGTTGGATTCCCAGAGCCTGTTGTAAATGCTCCCAAAATCTTGAGACGAACTGAGTGCCTCTGTCGCATATTATAGTCTTCGGGACACCATGCAGACAAACTCTGCGGGAAAGATAAATCCTGGCAAGCCTCTGAGTGGTGTGGGTCGTCTTTATTGGAATAAAGTGTGCCACTTTGGTTAATCTATCGGTGATGACCCATATGGCATCATTCCCGTGTCGTGACCGAGGTAGTCCGACAATAAAATCCATCCCTATTTCATCCCATTTCCACTCAGGTATTTTGTTCGGTTGCAGTAGTCCGGCTGGTCTCTGATGCTCAGCTTTTATGCGTTGACATGAGTCGCAACATGCAATGAAGGTGGCTATGTCCCTCTTCATACCGTGCCACCAAAATCTTTCCTGAATATCCTTATACATTTTGGTTCCTCCAGGGTGAACTGAATATGGAGTGGTGTGTGCTTCAGCTAAAATTTGCTATTTAAGGTCTTCTATGTTTGGCACGCAGAGCCTTTCTCCGTACCATAATATTCCTTCATTGTCTATGACGAATTCCGAGGCCTTGCCCATACTCAACTTCCTTTTGATGCCTTCGATGCTGGTGTGACCAGGCTGAGCTTCTTTAATTTTCTCCACACGGTTGGGTCGTATTTCCAAGTTTGATATGGTGCCTTCTGCTACGATTATTAAGTTGAGCTTGGCAAATTCTTGTTGGAATTCGGGCCTCAAGCTATGCAGATTGTTTTCGTCGGAGCTGGGGTTCCGACTAAGGGCATCAGCCACTACATTTGCTTTCCTTGGATGGTAATGGATACCAACATCATAATCCTTTACCAACTCCAACCAACGTCGTTGCCGTAAGTTTAGTTCTGGCTGTGTGAAAATATATTTAAGACTTTTGTGACCCGTATATATTTCACATCGATTCCCAAGTAAGAAATGCCTCCATTCCTTGAGTGCATGAATAACTGCTGCCATTTCTAAGTCACGAGTGGGATAATTTTCCTCATGCTTGCGAAGTTTCCTTGAAGCGTAGGCGACAACCTTGCCTTCCTGCATCAACAAGCATCCGAGACACTTTCTGGACGCGTCACAATATACTTCAAAATTCTTGTGTATGTCGGGTACAATTAATACCGGTGCTGTCATTAACTTCCGCTTTAGCTCTTGGAAACTTTTCTCGCAGGCTCCTGTCCATTCAAACTTCTTATCTTTCTTGAGCAACTGTGTCATAGGCTTGGCTATGGTGGAAAATCCTTCAATAAATCTGCGGTAATATCCTGCCATTCCCAAGAAACTCCGTATGTCTGTTACACTGGCTGGTGACTTCCAGCCAAGTACGGCCTTGACTTTCTCTGGGTCCACTGCGATACCGTCTTGGGTCAGTACGTGGCCTAGAAAGCCTACTTGTCTTAGCCAAAATTCGCACTTGCTGAACTTGGCATACAATTGGTGTTTTCTTAGCTCTCCTAGCACAATCCTGAGATGTTCTGCATGCTCTTCTGGTGTCTTGGAGTATACCAGAATATCGTCGATGAATACCACGACGAACTTGTCCAAAAACTTCATGAATACTTTGTTCGTAAGGTGAACAAAATATGCTGGGGCGTTTGTTAATCCAAATGGCATCACTGTGAACTCGTACAGTCCATATCTGGAGGTGAAGGCTGTTTTGGGGATATCTTCCGTTCGTACCTTCAATTGATGGTATCCTGACCTTAAGTCAATTTTTGAGAATACCTTGGCCTGAGTGAGTTGATCAAACAAATTGTTTATCCTTGGCATCGGGTATTTGTTTTTGACTGTGACCATGTTAAGTGCTCGATAGTCAATACACAATCTCAGCGTTCCATCCTTCTTTTTGGCAAATAAAATTGGTGATCCCCAAGGTGAGGAGCTGGCTCGAATGTATCCTTTTTCTAGTAATTCTTTTATTTGCTTCTTCAACTCGATCAACTTGGATGGTGCCATTCTGTATGGTTTCTTGTATATGGGGGTGGTTCCTGGTGCTAGCTCAATGCGGAATTCTATTTCTCGATCTGGTGGCATGCCCGGTAGTTCTTCAGGGAATACATCTGGAAATTCACACACTACTGGAACCTTGTTTATCTCAAAAAACGTCCACCTTATTTAATCTCGGTTGTCGGGGTAATTTTCCTTCCTTGGCTGATACTCTTATTGTCTTCCCTTGGTTGTGTGTGAGAATTACGGTCTTGTTGAAACAGTCGATAAAACCCTTATTGGTGGTTAGCCAATCCATCCCTAGGATGACATCCAGTCCTTTATTTTCCAACACAATAAGATTTGCGTGAAACTCCAATCCTTAGAACTCAATGACCACATTCTGACAGTAATTCTGAGTAACTTGCTGAATCCCAGGGGACTTGATGATCATGGATTTCTCCAAAGGAAGCATCGAAAAATTATTTTGCAAAGCAAAATTTTTCGAAATGAAAGAGTGAGAGGCTCCAGAATCAAACAAAACCATTGCAGGTATTGTGTTGACAGGAAACGTACCGAGTACGATATCCGGAGCATTTTGTGCCTCCTCTTTGGTTACGTGGTTCAGATGACCCTTCCTGTGGTTATTGTTGGGATTGAAATTGTTTCGCTTGGGCGCGGAATTGTTGCCGCCGTTGTTCGGCTTTGGGGTTGAACTCCTTGGCTTGGGGCACTGTTTGGCATAGTGCCCTTCTTCTCCACAAGCGTAACAAGTAACGCCGGGGCGATAGGTGAATTCCTTGTCCCTTGCATGAAAATTCTTCATTGGGCGTGAGACATTGGCTAAGGATTTGTGTGTCCCACCCTTTTGAAGATCTGTCTTGCTTCGGTGTTTGCGAGCATGGTTAGTCTGGTCCCTTTTCCGCTTGCGGATATCTTCCAGACTGCGTCTCTCATTTTCCAGAGTAATGGCTTTGTCCACCAGTGTTTTAAAATCAGGAAAAGTGTGCACGACCAGTTGGCATTTAAGCGCGGGCGCCAGACCGTCAAGGAATTTCTCCATCTTCTTGATTTCAGTCATACGCTATTCATTGGCGTAGCGGGACAATAGAGTAAATTGACTGTTGTAATCTGACACTGTCATGTTCCTTTGTTTGAGGTCATCAAACTCTCTCTTCTTGATTTTCATAATACTCTTAGGAATGTGTGCACCACGGAAACCTTCCTTGAAATCATCCCAGGTTATGTCATTTTCGTTGGGATGCATGTGCAGAAAATTCTCCCACCACGATGCGGCTGCTCCTGTGAGATAGTGCGAAGCATATAATACCTTCTCGGAGTCTGAACATTTTGCAATAATTAATTTTCTCTCCATATCTCGAAGCCAGTCCTCGGCTTCAAGAGGTTTGTCAGTGTGAGAAAATGTTTGAGGACGTGTCTTCTGTAGCTCAGATAACTTGGAATGCTGCTGATACTGTCCATGGTGATTTCCCATGTTGATGACTTGGTTCATTATTTCCCGATGTTGTTGCTGACTCTGCTCATAAAGGCGGCACATTTGTGAAAGTGCCGATTCACTGCCTTGTTGGCTTGACTGTCCCTGGCTGGGTGGTGCATCATAATTTTCCTCTGGTGGAATTGGCATGGAGCGAGTCCAAGGACGAGACATTTTTCACTCTGGGGATATATTTGTAAGACCCATAAGAAAAGTGGAAAGAGTCACAAAAACAAATCCATAAATGCATAAAGCTGGCAAATAAAACTAAATAACCCAGCTTACTTAAGAAAAACAAATCGACTTGCGCACGGAGAAGGACTGCTCATTACATATCTTACACGCGGGCGGTAATTATACAATACATCACTCAGGACATGCGTACAAAATCCTGACATGTTATTTAGGCTAGTGCACTTCTCCAGATCCTACATGATGCGCAAACAGGCTACTTCTCACAACCTATGTACATATCTTACAAAGCGGTACATTACATGGCAGCTAAGCGTACTCAGGCAGAGATGTTGACGACCTCCTTTGCCCTGCCGAGGGCGAGGCGTAGCGAGGTTGGGGACTCGACTTCCTCCTCGCTAATGGGCTCCATACGTGTAGTGTTGCGCAGAGTGGACGGAGCGGTTGCCAGGGGCGGAGCAACACGTACAGGAGTGGGCGCGAAGGGTGGTGCAGTGCGCGCTGAAGTGGGTGCAATGACTTGGTTGAATTCTTCGGTAGAAGGCAGACGACGCGTAGGCGTAAAAGATGCTGATGACAAGACAAAAGTCAGTGGCGGTGCGATGGGTATGAGCTCCCTCCTGTTGGCAGCACAGCCATGAACTGAGTCCATGCGGGTAGCTACGAAGTCGTCCACCAGGTTGTCGAAGGCTGCCTCCAGGGCCCGGAGATACTCAATGAGCATCTCAAAAGCCTCGTCTCGTTCTCCTCTGGGGCAGGAGTATGCGTAGTGACAGGTGTATGGCACATGGCACGGAAGATAACGGTAACGACGAGTCTTCATCACGGGGAGGACATCCCTGAGACGAGCTATCGCCTCGCGGGCTGCCATCTGCATAGCATGCCTCTCCGTAGGCATGGCTCTTCCCACGAACCGGAAGCGGCGTAGCTCACCACGCCCTCCCTTGAACTGCACCGCGGCCTGGTGCATGGTCAGACTGTCGTTGACTCGGTGCTGGCAGAGTGTGAAAACTGGGCGCACAGATGGCCCCATCGCGACCTGAACGATGAAGGAAAGAAGCTTGACGAACCCATCGGGCACATTGGCGAAGGTCTGAGACTCGCAGCTGTTGTCGGCCATCTACAAAAGTGGGCAAAAATTATGCATGGTCAGATCATAAATTTATGCTGACTGACAGAAAATGACTACAATTGCAAAAATATAAATTAGCTCTATCATGCTAATAACCAATTAGCGATCGCACCTAGTGGCTTCCTACAGTCAGCCTGGCTCTGGTACCAAGCTTGTCACGACCGGTTTTCCAATAAAAATATTTATTGAGAAACCAATCTTTTGAGTCCAGTATGAGAAAAATCCTCCTCACTGGTAGACAAATTCTTGATACAATAAGCCAGTAGTATAAAATATATTACAGGGTCGAACTACGGTTGCTCAACCAAATTATTACAAGCACACCAATAATTATACATAATGGCGGACATGACCAAGTGGTGTGGAGGCATACTACTGACTCGAGGATAGGGCGGTGGTGGAGAAACACAGCGGGGAGAGAAATACAAGACTCTACGTCTGTCATCTCATCGAGCATCGAGGTGAGGCTCGATGAATTTATTTGGTAGCGGAAGCGGATATAAAACAGTGACCAATTCCAGGGTCGCACGAGACTGACTGGTACTCCTCTAGGTGTCGGACTCGCTATCAAACTCTTCATCCATGAGATCGCCTTCGTCAGCATCTGGCCAAATCAACAAGCCAGTGAGTACTTTGAAAGTACTCGCAAGACAGTTCGGACGTAATATATAACAAATGCATGCATGGATGCGTCATGAATAATTCACCAATGTACATTCAAAAATTAGCATAACAAGGTAAGTAAAAGGGAAACGGCGGTAGTCTGCCTGAAATCCCAACAGAACATAAATAACTACCGATCGGGTGTCTGAAGCGACGCCTCGAAAGGTGAACAAATAAATATAAGTAAATGATGCCACAGTCGGGCGTCTTAGCGACACCACATAAAGGGCTTTAAAAGAAATACCACAGTCGGATGTCGGGGCGACATCACAGAAAGGGCTTTAAAAGAAATGCCATAGTCGGACGTCGGGGCAACATCACAGAAAGGGATTTAAAAGAAATGCCACAGTCGGACGTCGGGGCGACATCACAGAAAGGGCTTTAAAAGAAATGCCACAGTCGGACGTCGGGGCGACATCACAGAAAGGGCTTTAAAACAAATGCCACAGTCGGGCGTCTTAGCGACACCGCATAAAGGGCTTGAAAAGAAAGTAGAATACAACAATGCCACAGTTGGACGTCTGAGCGACATCGCAGAAAGGGCTTTTATTCACAAGTAAATAATACTCATAATAAACATTTAATTCTTGAGAAATAAATGGGTTAGTCCATCCACAGGAATAATCATTGAACCGGAATTAGCACTCATGCGAATCACCGGAGTCTCTGCCATCAAAACTGACATTTGATTAGGATAAGATAATACGAATTTGGACATGGAATAGATGATTTGGAGGAATATATGACTCTGCAGAGTTTGTACAAAAAAAATTCCCACAGCCAACAGATTTCCGTAGTCACGAAGGACTAGTTCCGTTTACGGTATTTCGGAAGAAAACACAGCTAACCAGTACACACCCATCCTACCTCTCGATGCTAGGAATCACCCTAGACATCGTCCAAGAAAAACTTTTGAGACGGGGAGATCACAATCTCGAATAGCATGGGATCAAATTTATATACGCGCGCTCTAAGGGGTGCCCCCCTCTCGGTCCCAACTGCAAACACCCATGCCCCCTGACCAGATGACTGGCTTTAATCCAGGGCCATGGAACCATCATCATGGCCTCTCCTTTTGGTGTGTACCAGAAAAGCAGTTTGCAACTTACTAAACCATATTCCTTGCGGAAAACATGTGGTAGTAAAGGGAAGGAAATGAGAGGAACTGGACCGATACGGATTGACACTGAAGTCACATAGTCTGGCATAAGACTGGCATGCTACGACACTGCCATCTCACCCATCCTCATGCCAACACATGGCCATTCATACTCACATCCATCCACTTATGGATCATCGAACTCACTTACCTCATTATCGCATAAAATAACGTTCATCGATATGCTTCTCAACATGCCATGAAACTAACCAAATGCAAAACATGCCAAGACACTCATCATATCAAAAGTTCAAACATGCTTTCCTGGTTCAGAGTAGTCGGAGCCTAGCTCGGTGAAGTTCGTGGCTCCGTCACCTCCTTCGGTATCTACGGTATAAAGAAAATATATGCGCTATCGTAAATACCAAGGAGTGCACAAAAAGTATTCCAAATATTTTTCAAATAAATCTGATAAAAAACTAGACAAAATTTTAAAGAGAACAGACAAAGAATCAATCAAAAATACTTATCTGATTAAAAGTTATAAAGGTTTTTGCCCAGGGACTCATCTGTAATGAAACAGAAAGTTTCCAGGGGCTAGCTTATAAAATCAGAAACGCTTCGGCAGAAACTTACGCCAGCCCAAAGGGAAAACGCATTTTGCCCGAAGGCGCTTTCAGAAAACGATTCAATAGAGAGGGCAGAGAGGCTGACGGTGGGGTCCCACTCGTCAG
>NC_041389.1:466112544-466124964 GCF_002162155.2 Triticum dicoccoides | reverse complement strand
ATCCATGGCGAGGCAGGGGGATCGGAGGGTACCTCCGTGCTCAGGGCGCCATTCCGCGTCGGTTGGTAGTGGTGGTGGTCGCCGGCGAGTACCACGTCGACGGCGAGCTTTGCTCCGGCGGACGGCGGCTCGGGTGGTCGAGGGACTCGTCGGAGAGGGCTGCAGAGATCAAATTGAAGAGGGGGTTAGGCTTCTGGTAGCTAGAGGGGGTAACGGACGGGGTTTGGGCGCCGGAGATGGCCTCACCGGAGCGAATCGTGGTGGAGGCCGAGGCGGATCGGGGCGGCCGGAGTTGGGGGAGGAGACCTCCTCGAGGACCTCCTAGTGTCCTGGCGTGGCGTTGGTGAGGAGTGGTGATGATGCGTGCACGAGGGTGAGCTCGGGGGCCCTTTTTATTGGTGGCCCGAGGCGGTTGCCGTGAATGGAGATCTCCGGCGAGTGATTACGGCGGTGCCGTGGATGTGTAGTGGGATTAGGGGCTTGGGCATCGTCGTTGAGGTCCACCGGTCCCATTTAGGTGCTAAACGGGCTGGGATTTAGTGCTATGGGCGAGCTCGACGGAACGGGGGTGGCGCGGCCCGTTGGCAGCTGGGAGCACGTTCCGTGCTTGCCGGGCCACGGCGACGGTGCCACGGGCGTGCGCTGGCATGGCAGGGACACGCGGAGAGCCAGGGGGCTTTGGGCGGCGCTGAACGGCGTTCTGCCGTGGTGTGCCTTCTGTCGGCCGCCACGGGAGGTCCCGACGCCTCAGAAGACGCCGGCGAGGGCGGGCCAGCGCGCCACCGACGCCAGGAAGGCTCCACGCACGCGTGTGAAGCTCCGGACAAGAGGGAGGTGCTACGAGCATCGAGCCAAGCGCATTGTGAGCTTGTGACTGAACTCTGAAGAAAACGACACTGTAAAACTGAATTTTACTGAACTTTACTGAAAATGCAAAGAACAGTGCAGCTCAGGTGTTCGACAGAATGCTTTTGGCAACTAGGGATTTTTCCTTGAGCTGAAACTTGGTGGAGTGGCTTCTCATTGCTCCAGTAGGCTGCATGATTTTTGGTGGAATTTTTGGAGGAGTGAAGATATGAATTTCACCAAATTTGGCAAATCTGGTCCAAACTTGCAGAGACTGAATTTTGAAAAATTTGAAAAGAGGAGGAGTGGATCAAGATGGTTCTGGGTTGTGGGTACAAAGGACTATCCAGGAGGGTTGGTTTGAGGTCAAAACTCAAATGCAATAGGGTACTTGCTTTGAAAATCACTCAGGCTCCAAATAATTTTCAGAATAGATTTGAGAGGAAAAATAATTAGAATAAAATCCAAAACTTGCTTGGATTAGTTGGGACAGAGAACTTAGGTTGATCACAAGGTGTAGGGGAGGTTTTGGAGGGGTTTTACCACATGGGCAAAAATGCCAAGTCATGGGTGGTTCCAAGATATGAAAATCCCAAATTTTCATAGAGTTCTTTTTTTAAAAGAAGAAGATTAAACTCCCAAAATAAATTTGAGAGGGAACCAACAGAGAAGAAGTTTCAAAAGATTCAAACACCAATGTTTGAAAAAAATAAAATCCTTGCCAAAGCAAAGGAAGTTTTTTTTAAGAGGAAGGTTTTCTGAAAGAAAATTTAAATGGCCTCTTTTCAAAGAAAACCAAAAGGTTTTTGATAAAAACCAAATTAAAATTTTGGAGTGTCACACCTTTCCCAAAGGGTTCTCGCTCCCAAGAGACACGCCCAAGTACAACGGCTCCGTGAAGCCAGAGGACTGGTTGATCGACTACTCCACCGCGGTTGGCATAGCGAATGGCAACCGACGCGTTGCCGTGAAATATGTCCCCCTGATGCTCCAAGGCATGGCACGTACCTGGCTTAACAGCTTCAAGCCTTACAGCATCAACAGCTGGCTCGACTTCATGGAAGCCTTCATCCGCAACTTCACCAGCACCTACAAGCGGGCTCCCAAGCCCCGACAGCTCTCCTTGTGCCTGCAAGGACCCAACGAGTCGACTCGTCACTACCTTACGTGTTGGGTCGAGCTCCGAAACTCCTGCGATGGGGTGCACGAGGTTCAAGCAATAGAGTACTTCACGGCCGGGTGCCGAGAAGGCACCCTCCTAAAGCACAAACTCCTCTGCGACGAGCCGACTACCCTCGACAAGCTGCTGATCATCGCGGACAAATACGCCACGGCCGACTCCTCTATGAAGACCGAGCTTCGAGTCGACGCTTCCGGGAAGGTGCTTGCGCCGGCTCCCAAGACGCCGGCTGGAGAGTCCTCACGGCACCCGTACCAGAACGACAACAAGCACAAGGCTCCAATGCCGACTTCCGCCAGTCGGCAAGTAGCCACAGTCGAAGATGAACAACCTGAGGGGTGGCCCGCGCCCAAGAAGCAGAAGGGCGGCAGGCCGGCTTGGCAGCCAACTTTCTCCTACGAGCAAACTCTTGACGCCCCCTGCAAGTTCCACAGCGGCACGAAGCCGTCCAACCATATGACCCGGAAGTGCCATTGGCTCACCCGAATCTCCAAGGGCGAGGGGCTGTTGCCGCCTCCGCCTGCGAGCCAGCCGCCTCCTGCCCCCCAGCAGCCGGCCGCTCGGCCAGCGGTCGGAGCCGTCCACGACGAGTTCCCTGGCGAGCATGCCGCCTACATCGTCTTTACGAGCCAGCCAGAAGATCGGCGAAGTCGACGCCGACAACACCAAGAAGTCAACACAGTCGCCTCCAGCAACCCCGAGTTCATGCACTGGTCAGAGAAGCCCATCAGCTGGAGTCGGGACGACCACCCAGAAGTGATGCCGTCTCCTGGCTCCTATGCCCTTGTTCTGGATGCCACCCTGGCGACGGAGAGGCGCGCTGGTCGTTTCTCCCGCGTGCTGATAGACGGTGGGAGTAGTATCAACATACTGTACCGAGATACAATGGAGAAGCTCAACATCAAGCTGAAGCAACTCATGCCGAGTCGGACTGTGTTCCATGGCATCGTACCCGGCCTGCACTGCTCACCAATCGGCAAGATCAAGATGGATGTCCTCTTTGGGGACAAGGATCATTTCTGCCGAGAGGCAATATGGTTCGAGGTAGTGGATTTGGAGAGCCCGTACCACGCATTGCTTGGCCGACTAGCGTTGGCCAAGTTTATGGCTATGCCCCACTATGCCTACCTCAAGATGGAGATGCCCAGTTCCAAGGGCATTATCACCATAGTCGGAGACTACAGGAAATCTTCTGAGTGTGCAGCAGCCAGCAGTCGGCTGGCCGAGTCCGTGGTGATCGCCGAAGAGAAGAAGATGTTGGATCGAGTTGTGACCTTGGCTGGCAAGCAGCCGGCCCTGTCTCCTGACCCCAAAGAATGTGAAGCTCAATGTTCTTTCTAGCCGGCCAAGGAGACAAAGAAGATACCCCTGGACCCGGAGCACCCAGAGAGGCACGATGTCATAGGCACAGGCCTTGACAGCAAATACGAAGGCGAGCTCGTTGATTTCCTCCGTGAGAATCGAGACATCTTTGCATGGTGTCCCAAAGACATGCCAGGTGTCCCAACGGATTTCGCCGAGCACAAGCTACACGTCCGATCTGATGCAAAGCCGGTCAGCCAGCCCTTGCGCCGCCTATCAGAAGAGAAGAGAAGAGTAGTTGAAGAAGAAATAGCCCGGCTTCTGGCAGCCGGCTTCATTATGAAAGTGTTCTTTCCAGAATGGCTTGCCAACCCGGTCCTCGTGTTGAAGAAAAACAAGCAGTGGCGCATGTGCATCGACTACACCAGCCTCAATAAAGCCTGCCCTAAAGATCCGTTTGCCCTGCCAAGGATCGACCAAGTGATAGACTCCACAGCCGGATGCGAGCTGTTGAGTTTCTTGGATGCTTATTCTGGCTACCACCAGATAAAGTTGAACCCGACTGATCGCTTGAAGACCGCCTTCATCACCCCATTCAGAGCTTTCTGTTACCTGACTATGACATTCAGCTTAAGAAATGCTGGTGCCACTTTTTAGCGTTGCATGCAGAAATGCCTCCTCAAGCAACTCGGCAGAAATGTCGACGTCTATGTAGACGATGTCGTGGTGAAGATGGAGAAACGTGGCACCCTGCTGGAAGACCTCAAGGAGACCTTTGAGAATTTGCGCCAGTTTTAGATCAAGCTCAACCCGGAGAAGTGCATGTTCGGGGTACCAGCCGGCCAACTTCTAGGCTTCCTGGTTTCCGAACGCGGCATCGAGTGCAACCCAGTGAAGATCAAGGCCATAGAGAGAATGAAGGTCCCTACCAAGCTGCGAGACGTCCAAAAATTCACCAGATGCCTGGCGTCTTTGAACCGCTTCATGAGCCGGCTCGGAGAGAAGGCTCTCCCCCTCTACCGACTTATGAAGAAGTCCACTCACTTTGAGTGGAATGACCAGGCAGATCAAGCTTTCCACGAGCTGAAAAAGATGTTGTCCACACCGCCTGTCTTGGCGGCCCCAACTGAGAAGGAGCCCATGCTCCTCTACATCGCCGCCACCAGCCGGGTGGTCAGCACAGTCATTGTGGTTCAGCGCCCAGAAGAAGGCCGAGCTCAGCTAGTCCAGAGGCCGGTATATTACTTGAGCGAAGTATTGTCCACCTCAAAACAGAACTACCCTCACTATCAGAAAATGCTCTATGGTGTGTACTTCGCCTCCAAGAAACTCAAGCCCTACTTTCAAGAACATCCCATCACGGTCATATGCACTGCCCCACATGCCGAGATCATAGGCAGCCGGGATGCATCCGACCGAGTGGCGAAATGGGCCATTGCGCTGGCTCCGTACACAATCTACTATCAGCCCCGCACCGCCATCAAGTCCCAAGCACTGGCCGACCTCCTCATTGACTGGGCCGAGACCCAGTACCTGCCATCGGCCCCCGAGTCCAATCATTGGCGGATGCATTTTGACGGATCCAAGATGTGCACCGGCTGGAAGCCGGCATCATCCTCACCTCTCCCAAGGGCGACAAACTCAGATACACATTGCAAATCCACTTTGCCGCCTCCAACAATGTGGCCGAGTACGAGGCGCTCATACACGGGCTCCGGCTAGCCAAGGAACTCGACATCCGCCGGATCCTGTGTTATGGCGACTCGGACTTAGTGGTTCAGCAATCATCCGGCGACTGGGATGCCAAGGACGCAAACATGGCAAGCTACCATTTCCTCGTCCAGCAGCTCAGCGGATATTTCGAGGGGTGCGAGTTCCTTCACGTGCCATGGGCCGACAACGAGCAAGCAGATGCCCTGGCACGAATAGGTTCCACCCGACAAGCTATACCAACCGGCGTCGCCCTCCAATGCCTCCTCAAGGCATCTGTCAAGCCGTCTCCGGAATCCAGTTCCATCTTCGTGCCGCCTGACCCCGACGCAGTCGGATCCGAATTCGGGGACCAGGCAGGCGGCCCGGGGACTACCATAGTCAAACCCGGCCCGGGGACTGCAGCAGCACAGCAGGCGGAGGCCGACTCCAACTCCTCACAACCCAGCCCGCCCACCCTGGTTGCAGTAGCCGTCTTGGCAATCGAAGAAATCACAGCCCCATCCCGGGCGCAGCTCATCCTCCGTTTTCTGGTAAACGGAGAGCTACCTACTGACGAGACCTCGGCAAGACAAGTCCAACGCCGAGCCGGAGCCTACACAATAATGAATCAAGAGCTAGTTAGGCGCAGTGCTACCGGAGTCTTCCAGCGCTGCGTCGAGCAAGAGAAGGGCATAGCAATCCTCGAAGACATCCACCAAGGCGAATGCGGCCACCATGCCGCCTCCAGGGCGCTCGTCGCCAAAGCCTTCCGCCATGGATTCTTCCGGCCGACTACTTTGGAGGATGCCAAGGAACTAGTCAAACATTGCAAAGGGTGCCAAGTCTTCGGCTCCAAGCAACACCTGCCGGCTTCTGCACTCAAGACCATCCCCATCACTTGGCCCTTTGCCGTCTGGGGGCTGGACATGGTTGGACCATTCAAGACGGCGCGTGGCGGCATGACACATCTGCTTGTCGCCGTAGACAAATTTACCAAGTGGATTGAAGCAAAACCGATCAAGAAACTGAATGGGCTAACTGCCGTGACATTCATTGCAGACATTACAACCCGGTATGGCATACCACACAACATCATTACCGACAATGGCACGAATTTTGCCAAGGGAGCATTGGCACATTTCTGCATGACACAGGGCATCCGACTGGACTTAGCGTTCGTTGCCCACCCGCAGTCAAACGACCAAGTTGAGCGAGCAAACGGCCGCATCCTCTCCGGTATCAAGCCCCGACTGGTCGTGCCACTGGAGCGTTCGGCCGGCTGCTGGCTCGACAAGCTACCGGCCGTCCTCTGGAGTCTACGCACTACACCAAACAAGTCAACCGGCTTCACCCCCTTCTTCCTTGTGTATGGTGCTGAGGCTGTCATCCTAACTGACATCGAGTTCGACTCACCTCGGGTCACCATGTACACGGAGGCGGAGGCCAAAGAGGCAAGAGAAGACAGCGTCGACTTGCTGGAAGAAAGCCAGCTGTTAGCCCTCAGCCGGTCCGCCATCTACTAGCAAGGACTACGGCGTTACCACAGTCGAAGGGTGAAGCCAAGAGCTATCCAAGAGGGAGACCTTGTGCTCCGGCTGATACAGCGAACAGCCGGCCAGCACAAGCTCTCGGCCCCTTGGGAAGGCCCCTTCATCATCAGCCGAGCTCTGGGAAACGACTCCTATTACCTAATCGATGCGCAGAAGCCGAAAGCACGCAAGAGAGACGACTCCGGTAAGGAGTCGGAACGCCCGTGGAACGCCAATCTTCTTCGAAGATTTTATAGTTGAAATGCAGTATGTATCACGCTACCTTTTGTATTAAGTATGAGACAATGGGCCCCCGAGGAGTTCTCAGGGACTACCCTATTTTATCTATGTATGCCGGGTTTCACACCCATGATTACCCCACCGCATTTACTTTCTCCGTCCGGCACTGGGTTCGACTAGTCGGCCCGGGGACTTGCCGCCTTGAGTTATTCCCAAGTTCTACCTGCAGTCAGAAAAGTAATGTGCCGGCACCCAAGCCCTCTCTTGCAAAAGTCACAACTCGAAGAATCAGCTGCCCGACTAGCAAGAGCTAAAGGCGGAAAGGATGCCCACATGAAAAACGGCTAAGGACTAACGAACTTACATAACACAAGCCGTCTTCCCGCCTCGCCAACCGGCTGTCGAAGCAGTCGGCTGGCCGGCTTCCTTTCCTACCCCGCTACAATCTAAGAAAGCTTGAGTTCTTGCCTTCCCAGACGGCTGAATTCCTTACCCGACCACAGACTGCAGAGCAGCTGTCCGGCTAGGAAGGCGGCAACCAAGGGAAGGCGGCAAAGGAAAAAATCTGAGAGATAAAAAGAAAGTAGGAATGGAAGCCAAGCACATGCACAATAATATTTACACCAAAAAGCCTTCAAGAGGCCGGCATTCAACAAAGTTTGAATACACCCCCAGTGGGTGGAATTGCGCAAAGATAACAAATCTGTTCAAAGAGTGACAGGCAGGAAAGTAAAACGGTGAATCAAGACAAGGGAGCACCCGGAGCTTCAGGAAGAATGGTGAGACGGCGGTATCGGCTGGAGGAGTGGCCGGTTGGTGAGTCTCGGCCTGGTCGTCGCCGGCGGCAGGCGGAGCATTCGCGCGCGCCTCGTTGCTGGGGGCACGGTCAGGCTAAGGCTGGCCGGCTGCTCCGACATCCGGCACAGCATCTTCGCCGTCCTCCTCCTCCTCCTCGCCCTCGTCGCTGGAGTCAATCTCCTTCGCCGAGTCCTCACCATCGGCCGGGTTCAGCCCGAACCATTCCTCCGGCTGCGCGACGCCGTCCTCGTTCACCTCAGGAGCAAAGGCGCTTGTGTCGGTGAAGTCGGCGATCGCCGAAGCACGCTGGATGATAGCCGGCCGCACCGCCTCCAGTTCCTCGTCGGCCTCCTGCCGCCAGGTGCGCAGCTGATCCAAGTTCAGCCCAGGGTACCAAGCCCGGGCAAACTCTAGTGCCCGTCGAGCGCCGGATCAAGCTGCTGAAGCCTTCCACGCCTCAAAGCGGCCGACGGCCACCTCCAGCCAGTCGGCAGTACGGCTGGGGGTGCGAGGAATCACTTTGCCAGGCCAAAGGGCGGCCAGCACCTGTGCCCCGGCACGCTGAAGCCGGTGGAGCATGCGGTAGGTCGGCTGGAGGCGGGCCTCGATCGCCAGAAGCTGCTCCTCAAGCAACCGGTTGGCATCCGGTGCGATCTCAACCCCAGCCTGCCGCCGGGCCTCTCGGTGGGCTTCGATGGCTTGGTTGGCAGCGACAGAATGGCCAGGAAAGTACTCTTCACAAAGAAGAAAGAAATAGAGCAAGTCAGGAGATAAACTGACTTACAACAACAAGTAAAAAGTGAAGAAGAAGGCGGCATAACGTCAACCAAATCCTCGACTCGGCCAGCCCAGCATGCCGCCTCGGTCTCGTATTTGGCTTTGAGGGCGGCCTCGTTGTCCTGGGCCGCCTTCAGGGCCGCCCTGTGGCTTTCCTCCTGGTCGGCCAGCCTCTTGGCCAGGCGGTCACGCTCCTGAGCCAAGGCACTGAGCTCACCCTCCTTAGTGCGAAGGGCGGTCTAGGCCACACCCAGCTGCTGCCTCAAGTCGGTGTTGGCTCCTGCCAGTATGGAAAGAAGAAGTTAAGAAAGAAGTCGACAAGAAAGATCCGACCCGACTGCTCAGCAGTCGGCCCAAATCTCGGGGACTACACCCAGTGGGTGCGCTGACGTGCCCCCACATGAGATAAAAAGTCAAAGACACTCACGCCGGCTCTCCGACAGATCGGCGGCCCTTCTGTCTGCCTCCCGGACCTGGGAGTTAAAGGTAGTGGCGTGGAGGTTGTGATAATCCTGCAAACGGGACAAAGAAGCAAGCAAGAGCAAATTAGTAAAACAAAGTCTTCAAAGAAGTTCCAAGCCGCCTGCTCAGCAGTTGGCTCGGAACTCGAGGACTACACCCAGTGGGTGCGCTGACGTGCCCCCACGGAAAAAATCAAGAACAAGAGAACTCACCCAGACGACCGCCCGTGTCGCAAAAAACTCTCGGGTACACTGCTGCAGCGCGGTGGCTTGAGCCTAAAGCCAGCTACGGACATCTTGCGCCGCCAAGTTCAACGCGGCCGTCCTGCCGCCCTACGTCCACCCTGGCGAGCTAGCGGTGGCCGACTCCAGGTCATGCGACAACGAGATGGAGCCGGCCGCCCTCTGCGGATCCGGCTCTGAAGCCACCCTCGCCGCACGCCGACGACTCGGCGATGTCAGGACCCCGACTCAATGCCACATCGATCTAGCATGTAACACCTCATATCACTTTGCGGCCTCATGCACGGTATCCCCACGGGTGTCGCCTTACCTTTGCCCGGGACCGTTTGCGCCTTTTGGCACACGTATATGATAGTGTCGCTAGCATCCATATGATAAGGAGCCCGGGCTGACATGGCTAGTCGTAAACCCAAAGTGGCACAAACTTACAGGGACAAGCATCCATGACCCAGCATCGAACGTGTCGGTCATCAGCGAGTGAATCCAGGCTGTAGCACTGGGCTAACAGGACTCCGGTGAACCGGGCTGTAGCGGGCTAACAGGACTCCGGTATTCATCGCGTGACATTTCCCCGAAGGGACAGACACAGGAACGAAGAAGGACACATGCCGACCAGCATAAGTGTTCCGGAGCAGTAGCACGCTACCATGGCTCAGTGGAAGCACTAGGAGACATTTCCCGGTAAGAGAGGCTACTAAAGATAAACAACTAGATAGTCAGATCCCACACATAGCAATACACATTACACGTACGCATAACATGCAAGTATGTGCTGTACAACATGGCATCACAGCATAACTCAACAACTCATATAGATAAGGCTCAAAGAGCCATCATAGTTATTGCTAACGGGGGTCACAAGACCCATCATACAGAGCATACAAGCAACAAGCGGAAGCATTACATGTCTGGGTACAGACATCTACAAATGAAAAAGGCTGAAGAGCCTGACTATCTACAACATCCGATCAAGATCGTAGCTGAGGTACAAGCTACTTGTCGAAGTCCACAAGACACTAGTAAGACCGAAGTGTCCGCTGCAAAAACATAAATAAAGCAACATGAGTACAAAGGTACTCAGCAAGACTTACATCAGATCCTATCATACATGCATTTGTATCAAGAGGGTAATGTGGGGTTTAGTTGCAGCAAGCCAGCTTTGACTCTCTGGCTATCCTGTTCTACGACTACCAGAACTTCTTTGAGGTGATATGGCGCACACGAGTCCACTAATCACCACACAATACACTACCATGGAATCATCCCCGTCTCCCTACGAGAAGGCCATCCATGGCACTCACACTTGTCTTGAGCATTTTATAGTATCCACTTCAAGATGTCTATGTACCATGTAAGCATCCAAGAAGTCCATAACCGCGGACCCGGCTATTCGAATAGATCATGTTAACCCTACAGGGGTGTACTTCTTCACACACGCTCTCGCCACTTACCGCCATGTACACGTCATGTAACTCGGCAACCTTCAAGCGGAAGCCTGGCGAGGGTGTCGGCCACGACCTGACTAACCACACAAGACTCTAATCCAGGTTTATCGCCTATTCGGGTTCCATCCGCAAGGAGATCCGGCCGGGGTGTCGCTCACGGCCCCAAAAGATGTGAGCAGGGTTCCCAAGCCCACCATCCGGGTGCCACTTGGTACACCGTGCCATTGTGCCTAGTTTGTCCCAAGCCCACCTGGCCAGGTGCCACTTGGTAGACTACTAAAACTACCTACAAACACTAGAAACAAGTTGCGACTCCTGGACAGAGATCAAGTAGGTTAATAAGTCGAGAGGGCTTGGAGCGCCCGGAGCCCAATGTGTGGTAGTATTGAGTCATTGGACAACATACATAGAACTCAGTGCTTAAGGACGGTTCCAGTGAGACAACCCACCATGTACTCCTACATGGCCTCTCACCGCGACCTTTACCAAATCGTGTTCACACACTTCACTCTCAGCATCAGAACATATCGTAGCACTCCAATTCATTCCCAATGAATCAGACTTGACACAACTCTAAGCAATAGCAGGCATGGCATGGTAGGAACACAACATGGCTCAATCAACTCCTACACATGCTAGAGGGTTTCAACTATTTACTATGGCAATGACAGGTCATGCAGAGGAATGGGTTCAACTACCGCAGCACAAAGTAGAAGAAGAATCGTTGTTGACCTAATGCAATAACTGAGAGCAGGAGCGAGAGAGTAGGATTGTATTGGAATGAACAAGGGAGTTTGCTTGCCTGGTAGATCAACAAGGGAGGCACTGCTTCACAGACAGGTACTCTGGAACGGTCTCCGGAGCAAGACCTATCGAGAAGGAACGGTGTCGTCAATCAATACACAAACATATGCAACAATATGATGCATGAACATGGCATGTAGATGTGATGTTGTTTGAGCTAATGCAACTAGTAATCAAATTTAATGAAGCCCATTTGAATCAAGGGTTCAAGTGCAACTCCAAATTAAGCTCTTATATATGCCATTTTAGTGGTTCACTTATAAAGTCGGTATAAGTTAGTTTTTCATGCATGAAACTAGAACAGATGGATAGATTGCATTTTTCTGATAATTTATCATATATGAATTATTTCAATCTAAGCTACGGTTGAATTTCTATGATTTTTTGAAGTTTGAATCATTTTCTGGAATTTCCTGATTAATTTAAATCCAGAAAATAAATAATTGCGTCAGCATGATGTCATGCCTGCGTCAGCAGGTCAACGGTGCTGACCAGGTCAAACCTGACGTGTGGGGTCCACACGTCAGTGACAGGGGGTTAAACAGGGGTTAGTTTAATCCTAATTAAAAGATTAGTGTCGCTGGGGCCCACTGGTCAGTGTCAGGGGGTTAAATAAGTGGTGATTAGCACTAAGCTAATCACCTGACGGGCTGGACACACGTGGCAGGGCTTAGGCGACGGGCGACGGGTCTCGCCGCCGGCGACCTCTGGATGCGGCGGAGTCCGTGCCACAGGCCACGGGGACGGCGTCTGAGAGCACCGGGGCAGGTGGGAGGAGCTGGGGGGCCGGAGCGAGGCTCGCGGCGGTGGCCGGAGCGAGGCTCGAGCAGGCGCTAGGCTACAGAGCGCGGGGAGGCAGGGGAAAGGGGGGAATCGATGTAGGGGCTCACGGCGGACTTGATGGCGTCGACGGCGAGCTCGGGGACAGCCGGACGGCGACGTGCGGGCGGTGGAGATCCACGGCGGCCGGCGATGAAGAAGACGACGGGGACGATGTTGCAGGGGGCTCCAGCTTGTTTGGCTTGTCGGAGAGGACGAGGGAGACGTAGCGGAACTTCTAGGCACGAGGAGGGGCGAGGGGACGGCTATGGCCGCGGCAACGG
>NC_041389.1:466093219-466112184 GCF_002162155.2 Triticum dicoccoides | reverse complement strand
GGCGACGTGCGGGGCATCCAGGGCGACGGAGGGGAGGACAGGCAGGCAGGAGTCCGTGGCGCGGCTGCGGCATGCCGGCCACGCAGCTGCTTTGGGCGAGGGGGACGAAGACGACAGAGGCGCCAGTGGGCTGGGCTGCTGCTGGGCTGGCCACTTGGGCCACCAGGTGGCTGGACAGGGAGGAAAGCGCCAGGTAGTTTTCCCCCCTTTTGTTTCTTTTCTAATTTTCTGACATATGTTTTGATTTAATAATAATACTAAACCAATTTATTTTCTTATGCCATTTTTTGTAGGAACTAGTGGTATTATTCCAGAGCTCCTCAACAAATGGCATAATTTTTGGACATATATAATATATATAACATATATATATATCCAATGCAAATAATTATGCATTAATTCCAAATGCCCAAAATAAATACTTATGAGCTCCTAATAATATTGGTTTGATTATTATCTCTGTCCAATATTTTCAGAGAGAAACATGAGCATTTTCTTGGACCCTTTTGGAGCAATTTTTATTTGGGTCATTTCCAGAAATGATTCTGAGGGTTTCACAAATCCCCAATTCAAATTTAAATGGAATTTAAACATGATGCACAAATGACTAGCTAGTCTAGGTCATACCAGAACTAGGGATGTGACAACTCGCCCCCACTTGAAAGAATCTCGTCCCGAGATTCAGGGGTCGACGGAAAGAAAGTGGGGTACTCCAGTCGAAGACGATCTTCTCTCTCCCAAGTAGCTTCTCTCTCGGAATGATGAGACCACTAAACCTTGAGAAACTTGATGTTATGACGTCGGGTAACACACTCTGCTTGATCAAGAATGCGAATTGGGTACTCTCGATATGTGAGGTTATCTTGGAGATCAAGCGTTTCGTGGTCCACTCCGCGGATAGGATCCGAGAAGCAACGCCTGAGTTGGGAGACGTGGAAGACATCATGCACTCTGGAAAGATGTGGGGGTAGTTCCAACTGGTAGGCAACCTCTCCTCGTTTAGCGAGAATACGAAAAGGACCAATGTAACGAGGAGCCAACTTGCCCTTGATACCGAAACGATGGGTACCCTTCAAAGGAGTAACCCAAAGGTAAGCTTTGTCGCCAACTTCATAAGTCATATCCTTGTGATGACGATCATACTGGCTCTTTTGACGAGACTGGGCTGTTTTCAAATTCTCACGAATGATGTGAACTTGCTCTTCTACCTCCTGGATCATATCCGGTCCAAAGAATTGTCTTTCACCGGTTTCTGACCAGTTCAAAGGTGTTCGACATCTTCGTCCATAGAGAATCTCAAAAGGAGCTTTCTTGATACTGGATTGATAGCTATTGTTATAAGCAAACTCGGTAAAAGGAAGACATTTCTCCCAATCCATACCGAATGAGATAACGCAAGCTCTAAGCATGTCTTCGAGAATTTGGTTGACCCTTTCCACCTGACCACTCGACTGAGGGTGGAAAGCGGTACTGAAGAAAAGATGGGTTCCCATGGCAGTTTGGAAACTCTCCCAGAAATGAGAAGTGAAAAGACTGCCACGGTCTGAATTGATCTCTAGTGGAACACCATGAAGTGACACTATTCAAGAAATATATAAGTTAGCGAGCTAACTAGCAGTGATACTCTCTCGAACAGGTAGGAAGTGAGCCACTTTGGAAAGACGATCAACGACTACGAAGATAGCATATTCCTTCTCTTGGTCCTGGCAAAGCCGATGATGAAGTCCATACCAACTTTATCCCATTTCCATTCAGGAATAGCTAAAGGCTGAAGGGTGCTAGCAGGCCTTTGATGCTCTACCTTAACGCGATGACAAACGTCACATTTAGCAATGAACTCAGCGATTTCTCGCTTCATCCTAGTCCACCAGAACCTCTGGCGTAGGTCCAGATACATTTTAGTACTACCGGGATGAATCGTGAGAGGAGATTCATGCGCCTCCTTAAGAATCAATTGTCGCAGATGTTGATTCTTGGGAACCACCAAGCGATTCTCAAAGAAAACAACTCCACGATTATCCATAGAGAAACATCCACAACTCCCTTCTTAATGTTTCTCTTGATCTGGGAAATTCCCGTGTCCTGCTTTTGAGCTGCATGATCTGATCCATAAGGGTAGGTTTCGCCACCAAGGTAGAAAGGAAACCATGAGGAGCAATGTGAAGGTTAAGCTTACAGAATTCCTCATGGAGAAGTGGTTGGCCCTGCTGCAACATAAGATTGTTGCAATAGGATTTACGACTTAGCGCATCAGCCATGACATTAGCTTTGCCTGGAGTGTAGGTAATCCCTAAGTCGTAATCTGAGATCAACTCCAACCAATGTCTTTGCCTAAGGTTCAGATATGGTTGAGTAAAGATATACTTGAGACTCTGGTGATCGGTGTAGATCTCGCAACGTTTACCAAGAAGGTAATGTCGCCAGGTCTTGAGTGCATAGACTACGGCTGCAAGCTCTAGATCATGTGTAGGATAATTCTCCTCATGTGGATGCAACTGTCGAGATGCATAGGCAACCACATGAAGATCATGCATAAGAATGCAACCTAGTCCCTGTCGTGAGGCGTCGCAATAGATAACAAAGTCTTTAGTGAAATCCAGTGGCACAAGTATGGGGGCAGAAGTCAAGCGTCTTTTCAGTTCCTGAAAACTGTACTCACACTATGGGGACCACTCAAACTTTATCTTTCTTGAGAAGTTCCGTGAGGGGTTTGGGTACTTTGGAGAAGTTTTCAACAAAGCGGCGACAAATAGCTGGCTAGACCAAGGAAACTCCTAACTTGTTTAACGGTTTCAGGTGGAGTCCAATCAAGAACGGCCTTAACTCTCTCGGGATTGACAGCAATGCCCTTACCAGAGATTACGTGGCCTAGGTAGGTCACTTCTGGCAACCAAAATTCACACTTGGAGAACTTGGCATAAAGGCGATGCTCTCTGAGTTTTTCTAACACAAGTCTAAGATGTTCGGCATGCTCTTCCTCGTTCTTCGAGTAAATGAGAATATCATCGAGATAAACCACGACAAATTTATCTAAGTACTCCATGAAGATCGAGTTCATCAAGTGGGAGAATGTGGCTGGAGCATTAGTTAGACCAAAGGACATGACAGTGTACTCGTACTGGCCATAACGAGTGACAAAGGCTGTCTTGGGGATGTCCCCGTTTCTGATCTTGATTTGGTGGTAGCCTAACCTCAAATCCATCTTGGAGAAGATTGAGGATCCAGCAAGCTGATCATACAGGTCGTTGATCCTGGGGAGCGGATATTTGTTCTTTATCGTGACCAAATTAACAGGACGATAATCTACAACCATCCGGTCCGTACCATCCTTCTTCTTGACGAAGAGGACGGGGCAAGCCCAAGGAGAAGAACTAGGACGGATGAAACCCTTTTGCAAGGACTCATCAAGTTGTTTCTTAAACTCGGCTAGTTCTAAGGGTGCCATCTTGTAGGGTCTCCTAGAGATTGGAGCAGTTCCTGGGATAAGATCTATGACGAACTCTACATCTCTGTCGGGTGGAATACCTGGTAGTTCCTCTAGAAAGACATCCGGAAAGTCACGGACTACCGGGATATCTTCAAGGTCTGGAAGAGGGCTGGCATTAAGAGAATAGAGCTGACGCCTTGCAACTCTAGTGGAGATAGTGACTATCTTGCCAGATGGGTGTGTAAGCTGAACGGACCTGGTGTAACAATCAATCTTGGCATAATGAGCTGTCATCTAGTCCATACCCAAGATGATGTTAATATCTGTAGACTTGAGGGCTATAAGTGATGCGAGGAATACAAGTCTGTCTACAAGGATTTAGTTACCATGGCTTACACTAGAAGTTTGCCATTTGGATCCAGGAGTTTGAATGACTAGTGAAGAGGGCATATCACAAAATGACATGTTGTGCAAGTTAGCATAGCTTTCAGAAATGAAGGAGTGAGACGCTCTAGTATCGAACAGAACCGATGCTAGATGACAGTTGACAAGGAGTGTACCAAGAACGACATCTAGATCATCATGAGAGTCTTTAGCTGAGACGTGATGCACACGTCCATGTTTAGGGTGAGCTGACTTGGCACTAATCATCTTGTGTGATGGCTTACCACGACCAACAGACTTCTCAGGCTGGGATGGAGCAACACTGGTCTGAGTACAAATACGGGCAATGTGGCCTGGCTCTCCGCACTTGTAACAAATCTTGGAGGTAGGACGTGGACCCACATTGACAGGCGGTCCACCAATAGGCCTGGGTGGAGCATACTGTTGAACTGGATGAGGTGCCACATAAGATGGCCTCGGTACATATCCGGGTGGAAGAGCGGAGTTCGGAACCCAAATCCGGCGCTTTTGAGAACTAGAACCGGGGGAAGATCACAAATCATGGGTGTGCTTACGAGACTCCTCGTAAGTGAGCTAAGCTGTTTCTGCATTAATGGCCTTGTTCACAAGAGCTTGGAATGTATCACAATGATGCAGGTGGAGATCACGATACAACTTGGGGTTGAGACCCTTCCGGAACCTAGCCTGCTTCTTGGCGTCCGTGGACACCTCTTCTGAAGCATAGCGAGCGAGGTTCTCAAACTCTCTACTGTAAGCATCAACAGCCATCTTACCCTGGGTGAAACTATAGAACTCTTCTCTCTTGCGATCGATGAGGGCTTCAGGAATGTGATGCTCGCGAAAAGCCTCAGTGAAATCTCTCCAGGTAGAAATCTGACCAGCTGGAAGCATAGCCTCATAGTTCTACCACCAAAGACTAGTAGGACCTTCCAGGTGGTATGTGGCATAGGTGACCTTGTCATCTTCAGCTATGTTCGCGGAACGCAGCTTATGAGTGATGCTACGGAGCCAGTCATCTGCATCGAGTGGCTCGATGGAGTGATGAAAGGTAGGTGGGTGCAAGCGAATGAAGTCATGAATGGTTGCAGACCCTTTGAACCGATGTGCGGTGTTCTCCTCGATACGTGCCAACAAGCGGTTAGACTCACGCTTGTTCCTCTCCATTTCTAGCATGAACTCTGTCAACGAAGGTTGATCTGGAGGATCCTCATCCCTACCATCTCCGTGGTTCTGGCTACAAGCAACAGAACTTTGCTTAACTGATGACATCCTGAGAAACGAGTCGAAGGACGGAATCAGAATTAACTATAGGCTATAGAATGTAGGACAAGGAAATTAATAACTCTCGGACTCCTAGGTCAATTCTGGCAGCATAACGGTAGTAAAATGTTTAGAATGAGACATTCTGCTAAAATGGGGTAGTAACATACTCAACATCATTACTCAAGGTTTTGAGATCATACTAAGCAGACTACACCGGAAGTACTCGAAAACTGGGTATTACTCTGATCAACCAATCCTATGGGACTACGGAGTAGTAACACGTGATACTGATAGACGGAAGAGAAAGCCTAGTTCCTTAACCCCGCAGGAAGGATAGGATGACTCAGATCAGAAGGCCATGAGGTAAAGGAGTAAAAATAGCCTTACGTTCCTTCCCACAATCAATTCCCTTACATAACTAAAGAATTTCTAGACTCAACTTCGACCAGTTTGGCTTGGTAATCCTACAGGCAGTCAGGCTCTGATACCAAAGTTGTCAGGACCCCGACTCAATGCCACATCAATCAAGCATGTAACACCTCATATCACTTTGCGGCCTCACGCACGGTATCCCCATGGGTGTCGCCTTACCTTTGCCCGGGACTGTTTGCGCCTTTTGGCACACGTATATGATAGTGCCGCTAGCATCCATATGATAAGGAGCCCGGGCTGACATGGCTAGTCGTAAACCCAAAGTGGCACAAACTTACAGGGACAGGCATCCATGACCCAACATCGAACGTGTCGGTCATCAGCGAGTGAATCTAGGCTGTAGCACTGGGCTAACAGGACTCTGTTGAACCGGGCTGTAGCAGGCTAACAGGACTCCGGTATTCATCGCGTGATATTTCCCCGAAGGGACAGACACAGGAACGAAGAAGGACACATGCCGGCCAGCCTAAGTGTTCCAGAGCAGTAGCACGCTACCATGGCTCAGTGGAAGCACTAGGAGACATTTCCCGGTAAGAGAGGCTACCAAGGATAAACAACTAGATAGTCAGATCCCACACATAGCGATACACATTACACGTACGCATAACATGCAAGTATGTGCTGTACAACATGGCATCACAGCATAACTCATATAGATAAGGCTCAAAGAGCCATCATAGCATTTATTGCAAATAGGGGTCACAAGACCCATCATACAGAGCATACAAGCAACAAGCGGAAGCATTACATGTCTGGGTACAGACTTCTACAAATGAAAAAGGCTGAAGAGCCTGACTATCTACAACATCCGATCAAGATCGTAGCTGAGGTACAAGCTACTTGTCGAAGTCCACAAGACACTAGTAAGACCGAAGTCTCCGCTGCAAAAACATAAATAAAGCAACACGAGTACAAAGGTACTCAGCAAGACTTACATCAGATCCTATCATACATGCATTTGTATCAAGAGGGTAATGTGGGGTTTAGTTGCAGCAAGCCAGCTTTGACTCTGTGGCTATCCTGGTCTACGACTACCAGAACTTCTTTGAGGTGATATGGCGCACACGAGTCCACTAATCACCACACAATACACTAAAATGGAATTATCCCCGTCTCCCTACGAGAAGGCCATCCATGGCACTAACACTTGTCTTGAGCATTTTATAGTATCCACTTCAAGTTGTCTATGTACCATGTAAGCATCCAAGAAGTCCATAACCGCGGACCCGGCTATTCGAATCGATCATGTTAACCCTGCAGGGGTGTACTTCTTCACACACGCTCTCGCCACTTACCGCCATGTACACGTCATGTAACTCGGCAACCTTCAAGCGGAAGCCTGGCGAGGGTGTCGGCCATCACCTGACTAACCACACAAGACTCTAATCCAGGTTTATCGCCTATTCGGGTTCCATCCGCAAGGAGATCCGGCCGGGGTGTCGCTCACGGCCCCAAACGATGTGAGCAGGGTTCCCAAGCCCACCATCCGGGTGCCACTTGGTACACCGTGCCACTGTGCCTAGTCTGTCCCAAGCCCACCTGGCCAGGTGCCACTTGGTAGACTACTAACACTACCTACAAACACCAGAAACTAGTTGCGACTCCTAGACAGAGATCAAGTAGGTTAATAAGTCGAGAGGGCTTGGAGCGCCCGGAGCCCAATGTGTGGTAGTATCGAGTCATTGGACAACATACATAGAACTCAGTGCTTAAGGACGGTTCCAGTGAGACAACCCACCATGTACTCCTACATGGCCTCTCACCGCTACCTTTACCAAATCGTGTTCACACACTTCACTCTCAGCATCAGAACATATCATAGCACTCCAATTCATTCCCAATGAATCAGACCTGACACAACTCTAAGCAATAGCAGGCATGGCATGGTAGGAACACAACATGGCTCAATCAACTCCTACACATGCTAGAGGGCTTCAACTATTTACTGTGGCAATGACAGGTCATGCAGAGGAATGGGTTCAACTACCGCAGCACAAAGTAGCAGAAGAATCGTTTTTTACCTAATGCAATAACTGAGAGCAGGAGCGAGAGAGTAGGATTGTATCAGAATGAACAAGGGAGTTTGCTTGCCTGGTAGATCAACAAGGGAGGCACTGCTTCACAGACAGGTACTCTGGAACGGTCTCCGGAGCAAGACCTATCGAGAAGGAACGGTGTCGGCAATCAATACACAAACATATGCAACAATATGATGCATGAACATGGCATGTAGATGTGATGCTGTTTGAGCTAATGCAACTAGTAATCAAATTTAATGAAGTCCATTTGAATCAAGGGTTCAAATGCAACTCCAAATTAAGCTCTTATATATGCCATTTTAGTGTTTCACTTATACAGTAGGTACAAGTTGGTTTTTCATGCATGAAACTACAATAGATGGATAGATTGCATTTTTCTGATAATTTTTCATATATAAATTATTTCAATCTGAGCTACGGTTGAATTTCTTTGATTTTTTGAAGTTTGAATAATTTTCTGGAATTTCCTGATTAATTTAAATCCAGAAAATAAATAATTGCGTCAGCATGATGTCATGCCTGTGTCAGCTGGTCAACGGTGCTGACCAGGTCAAACCTGACGTGTGGGGTCCACACGTCAGTGACAGGGGGTTAAACATGGGTTAGTTTAATCCTAATTAAAGGATTAGTGGCGCTGGGGCCCACTGGTCAGTGTCAGGGGGATAAATAAGTGGTGATTTGCACTAAGCTAATCACCTGACGGGCCGGACCCACGTGGCACGGCTCAGACGACGGGTCTCGCGGCCGGCGACCTCTGGACGCGGCGGAGTCCGTGCCACAGGCCATGGGGACGGCGTCTGAGAGCACCGGGGAGTAGCCCGGGCTCTCGCGCATCTGGTGGGACAGGTGGGAGGAGCTGGGGGGCCCGGAGCTCGCCGGAGCGAGGCTCGCGGCGGCGGCCGGAGCTCGGCTCGAGCGGGCGCTAGGCTACAGAGTGCGGGGAGGCAGGGGAGAAGGGGGAATCGATGCAGGGGCTCACGGCGGACTCGATGGCGTCAACGGCGAGCTCAGGGACGGCCGGACGGCGACGTGCGAGCGGTGGAGATCCACGGCGGCCGGTGATGAAGAAGACAACGGGGACGGCGTTGCAGGGCGCTCCAGCTTGTTTGGCTCATCAGAGAGGACGAGGGAGACGTAGCGGAACTTCTGGGCATGACGGAGGGGCGAGGGGACGGCTACGGCCGCGACAACGGCGAGCGGCGGCGACGATGGCGCTCGGTCATCGCGCGAGAGAGCGAGGGAGAGGAGGGAAAGGGCACGGGAGAGTGAGAGGGGCCGGGGGGGCGCGTGGCGACGTGCGGGGCATCCAGGGCGACGGAGGGGAGGACAGGCAGGCAGGAGGCCGTGGCGCAGCTGCGGCATGCCGGCCACGCAGCTGCTTTGGGCGAGGGGGAGGAAGACGACAGAGGCGCCAGTGGGCTGGGCTGCTGCTGGGCCGGCCACTTGGGCCGCCAGGTGGCTGCACAGGGAGGTAAGCGCCAGGTAGTTTTCCCCTTTTTGTTTCTTTTCTAATTTTCTGACATATGTTTTGATTTAATAATAATACTAAACCAATTTATTTTCTTATGCCATTTTTTTGTAGGAACTAGTGGTATTATTCCAGAGCTCCTCAACAAATGGCATAATTTTTGGACATATCTAATATATATAACATATATATATCCAATGCAAATAATTATGCATTAATTCCAAATGCCCAAAATAAATACTTATGAGCTCCTAATAATATTGGTTTGATTTTTATCTCTGTCCAATATTTTCAGAGAGAAACATGAGCATTTTCTTGGACCCTTTTGGAGCAATTTTTATTTGGGTCATTTCCAGAAATGATTCTGAGGGTTTCACAGATCCCCAATTCAAATTTAAATGGAATTTAAACATGATGGACAAATGACTAGCTAGTCTAGGTCATACCAGAACTAGGGATGTGACAGGCGACAAGACCACAAGATCCGCCTGTGCAGTCGGCTGCTCAGGCGGCACCTCTGGCTGGCCGCCTTGGCCGGTCCCGACCAACGGAGGCGGCACCACTTCTCCCTCCAGGACGACTACATCGCCCCCCTCCCTCTCCGCCATCGGCGGGTCGCGGCCGATCTCCTTCGGTGGGGGCTCCGGAACATCCGGGGGTGCGGAACGGAGAGGGATGACGAGTTGCGGAGGCTGGCCACGCAGGGCCTCTGCCGTCCTCTCTGCGGCCTCGGCCTCCGCCCGGGCCCTGGCTGCCGTGTCGGCCTGTGCCTCGGCCAACTCCGCCGTGTCTCCAGGGCAGGCTCAACGGCAGCTGCCCTTCGCGCCTCCACCTCCTGCTCCTCCCGCGCCTCCTGCGCGTTGTGCTCCGTCGCCGCCTGAAGCTCGGCGTGGGGGTCTATGCGACGGGAGCCCCAAGGCCCTCCTGCTCCGCCGACTATGGAGGCGGTGGTAGTCCGCTCAAGAGAGAGCGGGGCCCTGGTCGACGAAACGAACAAAGGACTTAGAAGAACATCAACCGAAGAAAGGAAAGGAAGGTGCGTAAGGACTAGAACTTACGCCGAGACCGCCTGCGGCTGCTACACCACCTTGCGGAAGCGGGCCGCCTTCGCGGCCGCCTCGTCCCGCTTGGTTGCCGCCGCGGGCACCATAGGCCTCTTCGGCCGGCCGCCGAAGGGAGTCGACGCCGCTCGACGCTTCTGTGCGCCGCCTCGCGCGGCCGGCCCGCCGGATGGGGTGGCGCCTTGGGGGTCGGCCGCCGGCTGGCGGCGTGGAACGGGATCGGCCTCGTCATCATCGGGCCAGTCGTCAAGGCCGACGGTGAAGCTGGAGCCACCTGTCTCGCCACCGCCCCCCACGGCGTCGTCGTCCAGGGCGGCCGCCCCTAAGTCGGGGTCGTCAGGGTCGTCCGTCTCGCGGTCGGGGGCGAACTCGCGCTCCGGCCCCGCGGTCCCGGCCGAAGGATGAAGAAGGGGGTTCTGATTGAAGACAAGCTGACTGGTTAGGAGTCGGCTAGAAAAGAAAATTCGGCAACAAAGGAAGAAAGAAAAGTTTACCATGGGTGGTGGATTGGCGCGAGAGTATGGCATCATGCCGTACTGCCAGTCCGGCTTGAGCTTGCAGTTGGCGATGTAGTTCACCAGGTATGATACCTCATCGTGAGGCATCTCCCTGGTGCTGAGCCGTCTTGGGTCGAAGCGACCGCTCATCTGACAGATCAGATGGAGGCGGCCTTGAAGCGGAAGACTCCGGCGCTCGACGAAGGCGGCGATCAAGTCGGGCCTAGTTAGGCAGTCCGACTAGATAAGCACCCGAAGCTGGGCGACGGCTCCGGCTCCAGCCGACGTCAGCGACCTGGCCCGGTAAGACCATGAAGCCGGCCTCCCAGGCGGCGGGCCGCCTACATAAGCCGGCAAGTTGACATAGTCGCCGTTCGGGGCAACGTTCTTCACGTAAAAGTAAGACCGTTGCCAGAGCTTTACTGACTGGATCAGCGCAATAGAAGGGAAGGGGTTGTCAGCGGTGGACCTCCTTATGGCGATCAAGGCGCCGCATGGAGCCGGCACGCCTGCGACGACCGTGCCGAGCTTGGATTGGAAGAACTCCCCCCAGAGCTCGATGGTGGGGAGGACGCCGAGGAAACCTTCGCACAAGGAGACGAAGGCTGACAGCAGCACCACCGTGTTGGGGGTGAGATGGTGCGGCTGGAGTTGATAGAAGTCAAGAAACGCGCGGAAGAAACCGCTCGCAAGGAGGCCGACGCCGCGTAGGCAGTGCGAGTAGAAGATCACTCACTCGCCTTCCTCCGGCGCCGGCGAAACCTCCCTCACTAGCGCGAGGCGGACTCGCACAAGATCTTCGCCCGGCAGCCGCTGCGTCTTGCGGAGAAACTCGATGTGCTCATCACGAACGGTGGAGCCGTCCCAAGAGCTCGACGTCGGAACCATGGCGGAGAGCGTCCGGCGCGGGGGCAATGAGCTTGTGGCGCGCTGGGAAGAGGAAAGAATGGCGGAGCAGGAGCACGACGAGAAGCTACTGCAGCAAGGAAGAAGAGGGAGGAGACAGGACGAGGGCGAGCGTGCGAGTGACTGCGGCTCCCCCTCCCGGCCCCTACTTATAGGCTCGTGCAGCGAAGCCGAGGAGGCGAGGCACGGGGGCGTGGGATTAACTGCGCCCACTCCCCCACGACCCGCGATTATCGCGCCTTGATGGCGAGTGGGAACCACCGCCAGAAGACGTGCGGTCGGTTTGGGCCACAGAAGATCCGCGCACGGGCGAGGCGCGGATGTGGTGGAGCCCGGCCTGCGACGGCGTCCCGTCACGCGCATGGGATGGCAGGGCCTGCTAGCCGAAGGGTGCCACATGGCGCGCGGAAGGCGGGCGGTCAGCCCGCCGCTCGGCTAGCACGCCAGCTGGTTCCTGCCCTCGGAATTTGAGGAGGCTTTGCTGAGAAGGCACGCGCAAGGGAGGCCGGCTCCTAGCTTCCCGCTCTTCGGGACAGGAAGCTGGCCGAGCTTCACGATTCCCCCCCTTTCGGCCGCCAAGCCCAACCAGCTTCAGGGACTACTGTCGGAGTAAATGACCACGGGTAGCCTAATCGGCTCCCTTTGACCCTTAGAAAAAACAATGGGCTGATCGGGCCTTGAAGCACCCAAGAGATAGGGCCGCCTTCCTCCGGCCGGCTATCACCTAGGCCGGCTGGCGAAAGGTGGCCCGGCCATAAACAACCTTAGGGGGACGCTGCGATCGAGCCAACTCCAGGAAGCCGGCCCATGAAGGACCGACTCCAAGCAGCCGGCTGTCGTTGTCAAAACCGGCGGATCTCGGGCAGGGGGTCCCGAACTGTGCGTCTAGGTGGATGGTAACAGGAGACAAGGGACACGATGTTTTTACCCAGGTTCGGGCCCTCTCGATGGAGGTAAAACCCTACTCCTGCTTGATTGATATTCATGATATGGGTAGTACAAGAGTGGATCTACCACGAGATCAAGGAGGCTAAACCCTAGAAGCTAGCCTATGGTATGATTGTTGTTCGTCCTATGGACTAAAACCCTCCGGTTTATATAGACACCGGAGAGGGCTAGGGTTACACAGAGTCGGTTACAATGGTAGGAGATCTACATATCCGTATTGCCAAGCTTGCCTTCCACGCCAAGGAAAGTCCCATCCAGACACGGGACGAAGTCTTCAATCTTCTATCTTCATAGTCTTGGAGTCCGGCCAATGATGATAGTTCGGCTATCCGGACACCCCCTAGTCCAGGACTCCCTCACCGGCCCATGAAGGACCGACTCCAAGAAGCAAGCGACCGAAGGCCGCATCCTAAAATCCACCTCCCATAACAATGACGGGACGGGGCGTGGCTACAGCGAGCCCTGCCACCCCCGAATCCCGGAGCATGCATGGCTACAGTACGCCGTACGGAGCGGCCATCCCCCGTCCGGCGAGGCACTGTTGCCATGCGGATCATGATGCCATCCACGACGGGTTGCCAGTACGGCCCGCAGGCGGCGGGCCCCTTCAGTTAGAGAGACATCCGAAGGTGGCCCGGCCTCCCACAGCAGGCCTAAGGCCGGGCCGGCTTCCTATAGCCGGCTTGCTCCCCCCCTCGGGACGCGCACACCATTAAGCAAACAAGACGAGGTAAGGCTACAGTGGGAACCCGCAAGGCGGCGGCACTGTAGCCATGCTTACCTCGACACAGCCCTCATCATCAGAGGCGAGGCAACAGTAACCAGCCCCCGACAAGATCCCCCAAGCGGTGGGGCCGGCCTGTCGACCAACGGGCCGGCAGCCGGCGGGACCCACCAGTTGGCGGGCCCTAGAAGCCGGCGGAGAAGACGGCGGTCGTAGACACTAACGGCCTGGGCCCGCACCCAGCCAGATTACCATTGTACCCCCGGGGGGTAGGCCTATATAAACTCCCCTGGACGCCCATGCAAAGGGTTGATCTCAGGGAGTTTTAGACACTACCATAGGGAGAGAAGAGAGCTAGCCTTGCCCATCTTCCTCCTCCCACCGAACAGCTCAAGGAGCCTCTTGTAGCTTCTTATCGATCTAGTGATCATGCGGAGACCCCGCAGAGTAGGAGTAGGGGTATTATCTCCATGGAGAGCCCCCAACCTGGGTAAGATCTGCCGGCGTGCATGTCTTCGCCTTATCCCGTTTCCAGGCACCGGCGATGTCTTACTGGCTCCCACAATGATAAGCCATCCGTTGGCATATGTCGCACCTACCACCGGACATTTATGTTGGAGCTATTATTATGACCCTAGGTGTCTAGAGTATCACCTAGTAATCTATGCTTTGTGTTCCCAGTGTGATGATTCTGGCCATCATTCTCGAAAGCATCCCGTGATGCCACTTAGTAGTAGGTATTCTACTCCTGGGTTTCTGAACCCGAGATTTCCCTAGTTACTTCATGTTGTTGGTGTTTGCTAGTTCCTCTAGGATATTAGTAACCTTTGCGATAGTCCTCGAGATTCATGGTATATCCTTCTTCCAATACCATGAACCAATATGGCAGAAGTTCGGGAACCAAAAGATCACAACAAGAGTGCTCTCGATGAGTTCCCCTTCTGTATTACGATTCTGCCAAACCTACCTCTCTGCATGGATTGTCCAGAAGAAATATGTTGAACTCGTTTGACATTCTAATCCATGCGTCCACAACTCAGAAAATCGTATGTTCTTTTGAGTTGTCCCCCTTAGTCGTCTTCTGACCCTCGTCTATCAATTGATAGTCAAGAGTACGAGTGCATTCGTTCATCGATACCTATTACTCTTGTGGTCCGTCAAGCCATTCTATTCTGGAATGACTAGGAGAAACAAACTCCAGTACCTCATCCATATCTAGGATTGGGTCAAAGAAGTTGCATTCAATAGATCAAAATGCCAATCCAGCTTCTGGTCTGTTCTACCTTGAAGTATTACCTTCTTTATGTCAGGATTGTCATGAGAATTGCACCACCTCTTATGAATTCTTGACGTAGTGATACTTCTCGCCATCATTTTCATTTCTCGGTTCCCGTGTTGTTGCAACCGAATGCCCAGAGGTGAACTATGATGTGTGAAATCAATACTGGTAGCAACCTCGTTGCTTGGTAGTTAATGGACAATAATCTCATTCTTAGCGTGTTGGTATTGAATTATCATTCTAAGATTGATCGTGCTACCTAGTCCTTATTTTATGGGGCACTCCTCCATCAACAAGTTAGGATTGTGTCAATCCTCGCTCTTTTGATCATATTGTCTTGCCCTGAAAAGAAAGATTGTTCTCGAGCTTAATAGCATACCGGTGGTTCGTGATTTTCCGAATATCTTCTCGGAAGTATTGCTAGGTTGTCCCCTGACAGTTATGTTGAGCTCGTGATCAAGTTGGTTTTTGTGACCACCCCTTTTCCAAGAAGCTGTGTTGAATACCCCTGAGCTAGTTGGTGAAGCCAAACAAAAACTTGGAGAGTTGTGTCACGCCCAATATGCGACCCTATCCAAAAGGAACTCGAAGGTCCCACCAAGGATAGACCCGCATATTGGAACGCTTTTGCAAGGTGGATATCATTACATCAACATTACATAATAGATGGGGATACATACATAAGGCATACAATGCCACATGAATACAACAATACAACATACAAGAACAACATCCGACTACGGATGAATCATAAACATAAACTCAAACAATATCCACCCTGCTAGCCCAGGCTGCCGACCTGGAACCTATCCCCTGATCGAAGAAGCAGAAGAAGAAACTCAACGCAAGCAAGCATCGCTCTCGCGTCATGATCATCGCAACATGTACCTGCAACTGTTGTTGTAGTAATCTGTGAGCCACGAGGACTCAGCAATCCCATTACCATGGGTATCAAGACTAGCAAAGCTTAATGGGAAAGGAAGGGGTAAAGTGGTGAGGTTGCAGCTGCGACTAAGCAAGTATGGTGGCTAACCAACGCAAATGAGAGCGAGAAGAGAAACAAAGGAACGGTCGTGAACTAGCAATGATCAAGAGGTGATCCTGAACACCTACTTACGTCAAACATAACACAGAAACCGTGTTCACTTCCCGGACTCCGCCGAGAAGAGACCATCACGGCTACACACACGGTTGATGCGTTTTAAATCGGATCTGGTGTCAAGTTATCTACAACCGGACATTAACAAATTCCCATCTGCCACATAACCGCGGACACGGCTCTCGAAAGTTTAATCCCTGCAGGGGTGTCCCAACTTAGCCCATGACAAGCTCTCGCGATCAACGAAGGAATAGACCTTCTCCCAGGAAGACCCGATCAGTCTCGGAATCCCGGTTTACAAGACATTTCGACAATGGTAAAACAAGACCAGCAAAGCCGCCCGATGCGCCGACAATCCTGATAGGAGCTGCACATATCTCGTTCTCAGGGCAACACCGGATAAGCGAAGCGTACAGGTATCGACGAATCCAAGTTGCCAAGGAATGGTCCCGCACGGTGCTCTAGTTTGGACCAACACTTAGACAAGCATTGGCCCGGGGGGGCTATAATAAAGATGACCCTCGAGAGAGCGACTCCCAAGGGAAAAAGTAGGTGGTGGTGAGGCAAATGGTAAAACCAAGGTTGGGCCTTGATGGACAAGTTTTATTCAAAGCGAACTGTCAGGGGGGTCCCATAAATCACCCGACCGCGTTAGGAACGCAAAATCCGGGAACATAACACCGGTATGACGGAAACTAGGGCGGCAAGAGTGAAACAAAACACCAGGCATAAGGCCGAGCCTTCCACCCTTTACCAAGTATATAGATGCATTAATAATATAAGAGATATTGTGATATCCCAACATAAACCCTGTCCACCATGGAGAAATCTTCAACTTCACCTGCAACTAGCAACGCTATAAGAGGGGCTGAGCAAAAGCGGTAACATAGCCAAACACTGGTTTGCTAGGAATGGTGTCAAAGGTTAGAGGTTCATGGCAATATGGGATGGCTGGATAAACAGGTAATAGGTAGCACAGCATAGCGATAGAACGAAGCAACTAGCATAGCAATGATAGTAGTGAGATCCAGGGTAGCGGTCATCTTGCCTGAAATCCCGCAAGGAAGAAGAACGAGTCCATGAAGAAGATGAATCCACGAAGACGAACCACACGTAGACGAACGAATCCTCATGATCGCAATGAAACAGGAACTAACAAGAAGAAGCACACAACATAGGTAAACACACCACACATGAACAAGGCATGATGCACAACAAGCATGATGCATGACCAAGCTACATGAAGCTACTCATGGCAAGAGATGATGCAAACAAGAACAACACATCAAGGCAAGTTTAAATGAGGCCGGGAACAACATATAACAATTCCGGTAAATCCTCATATGCAAATTTCGAAATTGGCCCAGAACTGAATAAACCTTATGTTCAAGTTGTTAAACAGCAAGTTAAGATGCACCAAGATGATCTACACGAGATTCTAGTCAAGTTACATATAAAGTTCATTAGATTCGGAGCTACGGTCTAGAAGATATGAGCAAAACAAGTTAAGCATGGCATTGATGCAAAATGCACCCAAACATCAAGCAAACACACCAAAACAAGGATGCAACATGGTAATATGAAGCTACATGCAAAATCAAGCAAGTTTCATATAGAGCACACTCAAAACGGAGCAACGGTGCAACACATACACTCTATACAAGTCATAGCAACAATCTGTCCAAAACAGCAACTAGGCATATTGCAAGCATCAAAACAACATGCTACAGCACCCCAACATAATAACAAAAGGCATGGGCATGAAGTACTGGTAAGGCACTACAAAACATGAAAACTGAGCTATCTCCAGAAACAACTAGAACATTCTCAAAAAGACATGGGAAGATTGCAAATAATAACAGTTTCAGACTAATCAGGAAATAACATCAGGTTGCAATGTTTAGAGCAAGCAAACAACATGTTACAGGAACATATCATGGCAAACAAAGGCATGCCATGAATCTACTAATAGCATAGATCAAAATTACCTTACTGACCGAGAGTCAAAAAGGATAAGAAAATATGATGGCACCCATGTAAACATGGCAAGTTTTATGACAGATTCAAACATGGCAGGAACAACAATAAGTAGGCATGTTGGTGAGCTTGAACCACTCACCACAGAGCAATACATGGCATGGCAAGGCACCCAACAGTAATAAGGCATGTTTATGAAGCTAAGCATGTCAAGAGCAAGGTCATAGGATTCATGGATCACTAGGAAAACACATGGGAACAAGTGAACTTAATGTTAACAGACTGACAGCAACATCATCAAGCAACTTTGGAGCAAGATATGAACAATCTACAGCAAGCTATAAATGCAACCAGGGGCATGGATGGATAGAGCATGACATGTAGATCAAAACATGTTTATAGAACATCTCCAGATTATGCATAGAATGATTACTAGAAGCATGTTAACATACCAACAAAATATAACAGAATCTGTCTAGCAAAACAGCAACAGCAAGTACACTACTTAACAAGCTCGATTCACTGACCACAAGTCATTGCATGGCAAGAAAAGCATAGCATCATCAATAAGACATGTTTGTGTAACCAACCAAGTCAAGAACAAGTCCATAGCATGCAAGGATCAACTATAGCAAGCTTGGCCAAATTGAATAACAAGTAAACAATCTGCCAGGAAACATTTTGAAGCAAAAGTAGATCACTCAAATGACATGCTAGACTACTCCATAATTGCAAACAAGGGCGTGAATATATAGACAATAACCATATGTTCAAAACACCCTTACTGAAGTATCTCTAAATATGCATGGATCTCTCTGTAGCATCAAGTTTACATGGCATCAAAATAACAGCAGAACAGGGACTAAAATCAGCAATATCACGAAGCCTAGTTTGCATGCTTGTGCTAGTCACCACATTGATCACAAAAATACATGGCATACATCCCTGGAAAGATGGCATGACATAGATCAAAACACATGAAGACATCAACCTCATAGGATGCACACATCAATCATGGCAAAAATGACAAATGAGCAAGTTATAACAGTTTCAGCAGATTAACATCAACATGCACTCTTCCAACAGCATTTCGGGCATCAAGATGAGCTCAAATGAAAATGATGCAATGGAATGAAATGACGTACTCGTCGAGGCGAACAATATGACATATTATACGCACGAAACGGAGCTACGGATGCAGAGATACAGCAGGTCAAACATGGCATAATTATGCAAAATAAACGGGGACTTGGGCATTTCGGGGGGAGGAAGAAAGTCAACCTCCAGATCGGATCTGGGCCGGGCACCGGAGTTGGACGAGGAGGGGCTGCCGGCGTGGTCGGGGAAGGCCGGAGGGAGACGGGGCCGGCCGGATCCGGGCGGGGGCGAGGCGCGCGGGGCGCTCCGGTCGCCGGAGCTGGAGGCGGGCGGCGGCGGCCG
>NC_041389.1:466073786-466092914 GCF_002162155.2 Triticum dicoccoides | reverse complement strand
GACGGCGGCGGCGTCCCGGTCGGGCCCCGGGGCGGGCCGCGGGAGGGCCGAGCGGGCCCGGCGGCACGGGAGGAGAGAGAAGGCGCGGGAGGGTGATGTGGCGGACCGCGGTTGGACGGGGGGCGACGACCGGACATGTCCGGCGGGGTCCGGACGTGTCCGGTTGCGGGATGAGGACGAAGCTAGGGTTAGGGGCGATTTGATCCGCGAATTTCAGGGGAGGGCATATTTATAGGTAGGAGGAGCTAGGAGAGTCCAAATGAGGAGCGGTTTTCGGCCACGCGATTGTGATCGAACGACCGAGAGCATGGAGGGGAGTTAGATGGGTTTTGGGCCACTTTGGAAGGGGTGTTGGGCTGCAACAAAAGAGGGCTTTGCGGTTACCCGGTTAGCCGTTGGAGTATCAAACGACCTCCAAATGGCACGAAACATGACAGGCGGTCTACTGGTGCTATACCAAGGCCGCTTGGCAAACCTCGGGCCATTCCGAGAAAGTTTAACACCCGCTCACAACAGAAGACAAAAGGGGAACGCTGGATGACATAGGAGTGCCGGATTGCAAAACGGACAACGGGGAAAATGCTCGGATGCATGAGATGAACATGTATGCAAAATGAGATGCACATGATGACATGATAAAATGCAACACGCAAGAAAATGACATGGCAACGACGGCGTATAACTGGCGGACACCTGGCGCATCGAATCCGGGGCGTTACAAGTTGGAAGGTAAAAGCTTGACCGACTTAATTCAGTTTAAGGGATATCTTATATGTGTGTTGAAGAAAGATGATATTTCCATCGATTGACCCTCGTGATCAGTTGTTGGACCTATTGTCTTATCAAAACTTTGATTTGAGTATGGGCTATCATCAAATCAATTTAGAACCAATGATGTTTGTAATGCTCTCTTACTCGTGGTTTTTTCCTCTAGCATACACCATTATATCTTTCGGGTCTGACCAATGCTATCACCTTATTCACGTAATTGTGGAATTTCACCTATATGGAAACCCGGATGAATTGTTGTTGAGCCCATCAACAACATTTTTATCTTCTCCATGATTCGTGTTGGACATCCAGTTAGTATTGGAAACTTTTATAAGCATTATCTTCATGTTCCATTCATGATGCATATATTAGATGAAAGAAGTGACTTCCTCTAATTCACGTGCACTTGGTGTAAGTTGCCGCCGTGGATCCGAGAAAGATTGTTTTTACTTCCTTTGGAATCGTCCCAAGTCAGTCATGCATGTGGAAAGTATACTATGGTTTGGTAGATTAATTACCTCCATTCCATATGTATTCCCTAGCACACCAAGTCACTGATTGAATTGTTCAAGGAGAAGAAGTTTCTTCTTAAGAGCATGCCTTATGCAAGGACTTCGATATCCTCAATGATGATTCCCAACCAGAACTCAGTAGTGTTTTATTGGAAGACTACCACGTGGTCATGCTTGTCTGGGACATCGTGTTCACATGTGTGTAGCAGAACCAACTCATGCCTTGGAGTTTGCTATCGTAGTTCATTTCCCGAGAATCTCGCAACGTCATCCTCTCGATTTGTGTTGCAAAGTTTCTTTTCCAGACATGTTGTCTGAAATATCCTATCACCAACCAGATCTAAATCTCAGGCAGATGTGATGGTTGGTACTTTTCCAAGATCTGTGATGTAGGCTCTGGCAAGGTTGATGTTTTGGCCGACACACCTAGCCGGAATATCTATCATTGTAGTATCTTGAATGAGCAATTTTCCCATCTTCTCTATGAGGATTTCATGTGACTTTTCTAGAAGTGTTCCTTATAAATCCTTTCTCTTCCATAGTCCGACCTATACTTGATGGCCACATTAATGCTTTAAGTATGACTGTGGTATGTAGAATATCAAGGAGAACATTATAAGCGGAGTGCTAAATGTTTCTTGGTCAATCATCCAGATTTTGATTCCTTGGCCTTGCTAAGGTGTTATCTTCCTTTGCATCTGCATCGTCCATCACTATTCATCATGGTAGTATGATGTGTCGCCAGGATCCTCGGCATGGGTGTTGGTAAGACCCTGATGAATATGGAAATGCTCAAGTTCTTGAGGGCATGCTCAGACACTAGGTTATATCCTCGGTATTAATTGGAATGTGCCTTCCGTTTGTCGAGTTGTCTTATAACTCTAGTTTCCTTTCCAAACTGAGTATGCCATTCTTTCGAATTCGTTCAAACGATCAATTGTGATTTGCCTTAGGCTGGTATAAGGAGTTTCAATGATCTAGGTATCAAAAGTAATTCTTTTTGCCACTTAAGGGAATAATTCTACGAGTCACCTTCTCTAAGGTGCCCCGTTATGGAATCATGGCAATTATTTCATCGCTATCTTGAAACCATTCACCATCTCCTCAAGCGTGGAATTGTTGCCTACCAAATTGAACCCTTGTCATCTGTTCTTCCATCCCTCCCGAAGTGTGTTTGAACATATCAGCTCAAGAGGTGTTCTATGCCTTATTCCGTGAGTTGATCATCAGCTGCTCAATCCTCGAGAAGATCGATTCTTCTAGAGTTTTCATTTCTTCTCGTGGTCATGTTGAATGGAGTTCTCAAAGCAAGATGTCAAGATCAAGATGATGCAATGAATCAACATCTTCGAGAAGAGCAATTGGATCATGAAGATTGTGTTAGTTTGTGTCCCCTTTGTCCTCTTACCTCACGTCTTGAATCTTGGGAGGAGATTCTTGTTTAGTGGGGGTGAGTTGTCACATCCCTAGCGTTGCTATGCACTTGGACTAGCTTGGTTGTTGCATCATGTCTAAATTTATTTGAAAGTTGAAATGTGGATTGCTCAAACCCTAGCACTAGATCAAATCAACTAGGTACAAATAAAAATATTCTCAATGAACCCAAAATGCCCTTAAAAAAGTTCATCATTTTTGGATTGGTTTAAAACCTCTACCAAAAAATGGTGCACATATTTCTAGGTCCATTTTGGATTTTCGAATTAATTCATAAAGTATTTCATTTTGGGCATTTAAATGCTATAAATAATTTAAATGCTCAAATAATTCTGAAACTAAATGAGGGTTGTTGCATATATTTCAAATAGTGCCCAAAATTATTTTCAGGATTTTACAAAATGATTTAGTATTTTTACTAATTCAAAACAGATCAAAATAAATAGAAAACGGAAACAAACTAGCAGAAAGAGAGAGAGAGAGCTACCTGGCGGTACCTACAGCCTAGGGGCCCTGCACTGTGCAGCCCAGGAGCTGGCCCAGCCCACCACCGCTGCCAATCATCCCCCTCCTCTTGCCATAAGGCAGAGGAGAAGCGGAGCACGCCCCTGCGCGAGTGCGCCACGCCGACAACAGCCTGCCTGCCTCCCCAGCTCTCTAGTCGCATAGTGGAGCTGCCACGGACCCCTCTGCCTCGTCCCCTCTCTCCCTGGTACCTCTCTCCCCCCTAGTGTTCGCGCGCACAGCCACCGAGTGCCTCGGGGCGCGCCGACGAGCACCACCACGGCCACCGGCCTCCACATGCCTCCCCGACGTGCCAAGAAGCTCTGCCGTCGACCTCTACACCGTCTCCACCAAGCCATGCGAGCAGAAGCACCCTGCAGCGTCGTCCCCAACCTCATCTTCAACCTCCGGCCGCGGGCAACCTCGTCGTCAATTCGCGAGCTCTAGACCCTCCCCGACCTTGCCGTTGCCTCTACTGGTTTCGCTGTGAGCTCCTGATCCTTCCCCCTTGCTCAGCCCCCCTTCTTTCCCTTTTGCTAGTTGTCGTCACCACGAACCCGAGCTCCGGTCGCCGCCATGGACGGTGAGCTTCGTGCTCCCGAGCCCCTCCACCTGCGCTTCTTGCCTCCGCGTGTTCCTGGTGATCCTAGCAACCCGTAGAGCCCATCGGCCGCGCCCGCCGTGCCCCATAACGCCTAAAGCTTGGATGCCCGGACTCCGGCGGCCGCCCAGCTCGTCGCCGCCGCTGCTACACACACCCTCAGCACACTACGCGGCCACCACCGGATGCGCCGCACTTCCAGCAACTCATAGCCGCAAGCCGCGCTCGAAACTGTCCCCTATAGCGCCTTCCCGCAGCGTCTCCGTCATCGGTTTTGGTTGCCGCCAGCCGAGCTCCGGCGATGTCGACGTGGCCCATCATTAGCCTCTAATGACCCTGCTAATTAACCCTAGAGCCACTTACAAACGGGCCCCACTACCTAATTAAACCTGGTTAAGTTTTGTTTAGATGAAACTAACCCCACAGGGCCCACAGGTCAGTTTGACCTGGCCACGTCACCTGTTGACCGACCCCACAGGTCAGCGTTGACCTGCTGACGTGGCTGTTGACCTGACCCTACCTGTCGGTGACAGACAACACTGTGTGACTGACCAGTGGACCCCACTGGTCAGGTTCGACCTGGTCAACCGTAGTGCTGACGTCACAGTAACGCAATGCTGACGCAGTTAATAATTTTCTGGATTTAAAATAATTCAGAAAATACCCCAAACTTCTAAAAATCATAGAAAAATAACCGTAGCTCAGAACAAAATAAGTTATATATGAAAAATGGTCAGAAAAATCCAAAGAATCTGATTATGGCATTTTCATGCATCTTAGAACAACTTATGGCTACTGTTTAGGACAAATCAAATGAATAGCATTTAAATAACCACATGTGGAGTTTCAATTTGAACCTTGGGTTAAAACCAACTTCATTTAATTGTGTTGTTAGTTGCATTAGCTCAACGAACATCATATTTCCATGTCATGATCATGCATCATACTGTTGCATTGCATTGATTGTGTTTTCTCTCTGTTGCCGGTAATTGTCCCCTATCAGTAGACGTTGCTTCAACGATGTGATTGATGACACCGATGAAGAACTATACTATCTTCAGAAGTGTCAGGCAAGCAAAACCCCCTTGTTCATTCCAATAAAATCCCACTCTCTCGCTCCTGCTCTCTTTTACTGCATTAGGAAAACAACAATTCAACTGTTACATGTTGTGGTAGTTGAACCCCTTTCCTCTGCATGACCTGTCATTGCCACAGTAAATAGATGAAACCCACTAGCATGAGTAGGAGTTGTTTGAGCCCTGATGTGCCTACTCATTCATGATTGTTTTTCATGCCTGCTATTGCTTAGAGTTGTGTCAAGTCTGATTCATCGGGGATGAATTGGAATGTGGTGAACATGTCCTACTGCTGAAAGCTAAGTATGTGAACACAATTTGGTAAATGTAGCGATGAGAGGCCATGTAGGAGTACATGGTGGGTTGTCTCATTGAAACCGTCCTCAGGAACTGAGTTCTGTGTTTGTGATCCGTGAACAGTTACTACCACACATTGGGTTCCGGTAACTCGACCCCTCTCGACTTATTAATCAACATGATCTCTGTGCAGGAGTTGCAACTGGTTTTTGGTGTTTGTAGGTAGTGCTAGTAGTCTACCAAGTGGCACCCAGTACAGGTGGGCTTGGGACAGACTAGGCAGCATGGCACGGTGTACCAAGCGTAGATCCATCCGTCAAGGTGGGCTTGCGAACCCTGCACACATCGTTTGGGGCCGTGAGCGACACCCAGGACAGATCTCCTTGCGGATGGAACCCGAATAGGCGATTGTCGGTGTCAAAACCAGCGGATCTAGGGTAGGGGGTCCCGAACTGTGCGTCTAGGCGGATGGTAACAGGAGACAAGGGACACGATGTTTTACCCAGGTTCGGGCTGATGGAGGTAAAACCCTACGTCCTGCTTGATTAATATTGATGATATGGGTAGTACAAGAGTGGATCTACCACGAGATCAAGGAGGCTAAACCCTAAAGCTAGCCTATGGTATGATTGTCGTAATGTATGTTATGTCCTACGGACTAAAGCCCTCCAGTTTATATAGACATCGGAGAATGCTAGGGTTACACAGAGTCGGTTACAATGGTAGGAGATCTACATATCCGTATCGCCAAGCTTGCCTTCCACGCCAAGGAAAGTCCCATCCGGACACGGGATGGAGTCTTCAATCTTGTATCTTCGTAGTCTTGGAGTCCGGCGGACGACGATAGTCCGGCTGTCCGGACACCCCCTAGTCCAGGACTCCCTCAGTAGCCCCTGAACCAGGCTTCAATGACGATAAGTCTGGCGCGCATAATGTTCGGCATTGCAAGGCGGGTTCCTCCTTTGAATAATCCAGAGAAGATCACGAACACCAGGATAGTCTCGGGCTCTGCAAAATAAATTCCACATTCCACCGTAGAGAGAATAAAATGTACACAAGTCCAATCTGCTGACGTATTTTGCGGCATGACATCACACCGCTACCAAGCCTTTACTTGAATCATTTTTTTTATTATACCACCTCAGCACGTTTAGCGAAGCGGTTTCCTTGGCACGTCTTGTCGAAGCAGAGATCGTGTTCCCCTTATTCTGGGATTCTCATCAATATGGACGTGGGTAACCCAACCGCGCCATTGATGGTGGCGCTTGGGAGATAAGCGAGTTTTACCAGGCTGGTGGGGGGCGCACAGTCTTCACCCGCCTATATATAAGGGATAAGGATTCACCTTTTCACCCACGCCTCCTTCCTCCTTTGCTTTTCCACTTCCGCGCACTCAAGCTCCAACGCCCAAGCTCACGCATCTCGTCTTAACCCTCCCCGACCATGTCCGGAGGGGGAGGCAAATGGTTGGCTTCCACCGTCAAGGAGGAGCACATCACCAAGCTACGCAGCACCGGATACCTTTCCGGCGATATCACGCACCGGCTGCCCGACGAGGGGCAGCTCATCCCTACCCCCGGGCCCCATGAGAGGGTCGTTTTCCTTCCCCACTTCCTCCACGGACTGGGATTTCCACTTCACCCCTTTGTCCGGGGGCTCATGTTCTACTACGGCCTGGATTTCCACGATCTGGCGCCGAACTTCATCCTCAACATCTCGGCGTTCATCGTCGTGTGTGAGGACCTCCTCTGCATCCGGCCCCACTTCGGCTTGTGGCTCAAGACCTTCAACGTCAAGCTGAAGGTAGTGAAGGGCACGCAGGCGGAGTGCGGAGGCGCCATGTTGGGCAAGATGCCCAACGTCCTCTGGTTCGAAGGGGCCTTTGTGGACTCCGTCAAGGGGTGGCAATCGGGGTGGTTCTATATCACCGAGCCGCGCGACCCTACGTGGGCGGCGGCCCCCGAGTTTAGATCTGGTATCCCTACGCAGCCCACCTCCTGGAAAGAGAAGGGCTTGCTGTGGGGTAATCCGAAGGAGCTGACGGGACTCCGAGCCTGTATCCAGAAGCTGGTGAACAAGAAGCTCAGCCTCGTTGACGTGGTCCAAGTCATGCTCGTCCGCCGGATCCTCCCATGCCAAGAACGGGCATTCAATCGAGTTCGATCCGGAACAGCACCAGGTGCTAAGCGGGCTCTTCGACACGACGTACGAAGGCGCCTGGAGGGTGCTGTTTAAGGTCTCCGAAGCCCCCGCATCCGCGACGGAAGATCGCGGATTTAACTCGCAGCATCCGGCTGACGAGGTAAGTGATTCTACCCCTTTACGGGACACTTGTTTTAAATATATTGATTCTAAGAGGGTTTCAATCTCCCTTTTCCTTTGACAGGAATGGATGAAGAAGGCCGAGCAGCTCATCTGCCCGGCTCCCATGCCAGAAGACCCAGTGGATGCCCGTCTAGCGGGGCTGCTGGTTCCGGCACCGCACGTGGTGCCGGAGAAGAAGGCCAAGAAGGTGGCCACGGGCACTCGAAAGAGTTCCCGTAATCAGGCGTCCGACGACGAGGCGGACTCCTCCCCCTAAGATGAGGAGGAGGAAGAAGACTCTCTCCCGGAGGGGGGAGAGAGGAAGAGGAAGGCTTCCCCAACAGGGGAGGCCAAAGGGTCCAAGAGGGGGAGAACTATTCCCTCGGACAGCTCCGCCAACACCGACGTTGGCGACCAGGAGTGGCCTTCAAGGGCCAGGCCTCCGGCGAGATCGTAAGTATCCGGATCCCTGATATGCAATTTCTTTCGTGCCACATAGTGTCCTACTAATGCCGCATACTGCCCGCAGTCCGGCCGATGATGATCTCCCCGCTTCATCGAGCGGGTCGTTGGCCCCGTCGGATGTGGATTCACTTCCGACTGCCTCTACCCCCCGCGCCGATGAGGACGTCGAGGTGGGATCCCAGAAAAGGACCCATCAGGAGGAGGCTCGAGAGGCGCCGCAAGGCAGCCTCCCAGACTTTGCGCCGGACTCTACGTCGGAACCTGCAGTGGTTCCAGAGTCCGGCAGGCGGCCCCTTCGAAAGAAGGGCAAGACCGTGATGCCGGCGGCCTCCGTCCAACTGGAGGTGCCGGACAACTTGCTGGAGGCGCTCAAAGGCGCTTCCATCAAGGAAGAACACCGCACTATTATGAGTGCGGTGATTCAGAAGGTCCAGCTCGCCAAGAGCGGGCTGACCGAAGCCTGCAGTAGCCTTTTAATAGGCTTTGAGGTAAGAAGTTAAAATTGTGTAATGTAATACCGCATAGACAGTAGCCCCTGATGCTCGGTTCGGTGTTCGGAAAGAAAAGCCGGATTGAGGACCTAAAAACATATTCGCAGGTTGCTAATAAATTATGTCAATATGGGTTTGTAGGCTGTGCTTCTGACCTCTGCCGCACTGACAGCGGAGGTTGGTACATTAAGGCAAGATCTCGAGCGGTCCGAGCGAGAGCGGACAAAGAAGGTGAGTAGCACCACTTTGAATTGTTACCTTACAGAAAAGGATTTTGGTCGCAATAAAATTAACAAGGATAATATGGGTATTGCAGGGGCCACAAACGAGGTGGCAGCCCTGAAGGAGGCTGTGTCCGCGGCCGAACGCAGTGCGGCCGCGGAACGGGCAGAGCGAGAAAAGCAGGAGGCACAGGTGGTGGAAGTGCGGCAAGAGCTCCAGGCTCTCATGGAGAAGCATGAGAGCTTGGAGCGCGACTCCAAGACTCGAGAGTCCGAGCTTGCCTCGGCTCTCGAAAGTGCCAAGTCCGCCAAGGCCGAGGCCCGTAAGGCCCTTCAGGAGGTTGAAGATGTGAAGAAGATAGCGGCGGGTAAGGCATTTTTCATGAAAACCAAGCATGTTAATGTAAACTACCTGACACTTACCCGCATTCGGAGCTCTCCAGGGGCGTTTGCAGATCTGCCGCGTAGTGTGTCCGATGCCGCCACATTCTACCGTGGCGAGGAGGGGAGCTCAACGGAGAAGGTCTTCTGGTCTCAGTACGCTGAGGCCGGCCATCCGGTGCCCCCAAGCGACCAGCTGAAGCAGCTGGTCGAACTCCACAAGGTAGCTGAGGAGGCCATGAAGGGCCTTATAGTCCGGCTGTGGCGTGGACAGGCCATGCCTGGGAGCTACTTCGGCCTCGTGCGGCGGCTGGTGGGTGTGTGCCCCTGGGTGGAGGTCATCAAGCACTCCGCCTGTATTGAAGGTGCTCGTCGGGCCCTTGCCGCACAAAGGTGCACTGGGGCAGGCTAGATGCGGAGAGGCTTCTTACTGACCCGCCTCCACCGGGCAAGGAGTATCGTACACCCGAAATGTATTATAAAACTGTCCTAAAGGGAGCCCGCGACATTGCGGACGAATGCCCTAGAGATGTAATTTTTGAGTGAACTCGCTGTGTATTATCCTATGCGCTGAAACTTTGTTCATGTGCGCTTTAAGAAACGCTTGTTTAATTTAAAATATTACCTTCTGTGCGGCCGTTTATAAAATCTGAGAGATGGCAAGTCGTTGGCTTCAGCCCCCAAGCCGCAAGTGCTAGGGTGTTCGGGATAACTTGAGCACTCTTGTTCCCATTTTTGGGTCCATCTAGGGAGGCGCTCAACACAACGAACAAGGCAACCGGACTTATAATGCTTGAACACTCTCACTTAGCCATAGAATTCTATAATTTTAAATTGCGGCGAAGCCCCTAGTATTCGGAAGACCGAATTCGGGGCGCTATCCACGCCTTCGTCGGACATTATCCGGAACTTCGCTCGAAGCGGCGTGAGTCTTTAAGGACCCGAAAAGACCTCTCGAACAGCGACCAGTCTCTCGCCTTATCATGCCAGTCAGTTTTAGCTTTCTCCACTAAGGCGCTCGCCCAGCTCAACCGGGGCGCAATCGCAGTGGTTCTCCCGGTGCCACCTTAGCCAACGGAACGGAACGTAAGGCACCAAAACGTGGGAGCCGGGCAAACCCAACTATTGACCCAAGACATGATTCGTAGCCGATTCATATAATGCTATAAGTTCGGGGTGCCGCACTTGTGAAAGTGTTCGGACTTATCACACCATAATGTGGGGAACGTAAGCCCCTGGTGTATTAGGCCGTATCGAAATATACGGGTGCAAGATGTCATGTAATGAACATATATATGTAATAACAAGCAAAAAAGTGCTGCATCATTTATTAAAGGAAGTCTGCTATGAGTGCGGACTGATACAAATAGTGCGGTAAGCAAGGCTTTTGGACTAGTTAAACATGTCCCCCTCCAGGGATGGGCTGCGGACTTGGTGTATATAATCAAATTTAATGCTCGTAATTGAGACCACCTGAGTGTTCGTCGCCGCATTCTTTCTTCCCCGGCCGTTACATCACGAGTTCGGCAGGTTCACCGCTGGACAGGGCCTCTGGCTAACGAAGTCCTGTGTATACAAAGAAGGAAAATAATAAGAAGAAAGAGTGACACACTTGCGAGCCCCTGGTGTGGTCGAGCCGCACTCTGGGTCCATTGTGGTCGTGCCCCTTCCCCTACGCCCATGGTATCTCCAAAGCGTAATGATGTACGCGGAGGGTTGTTCTTGCAATCATGTGAGGGCGGGGGTTAGGGCCGCATTGCTACGCGTGCTTGGATAGTGCCAGGTGGTCTTGGTTGGTGTTGCTTCGGGCGCGTTTGGCTGTATCCGGCCGTTTAGCGGCCGGACTCGAAAATTTCCTTAAAAGGCTGCTCTGTACTTCTGCCGCGAGAGCCGCTGTATGTTCCTCCGTTCGGAGGGAGCAGTCCATATTTCTGTTGACCGTGATGACTCCACGAGGGCCTGGCATCTTGAGCTTGAGGTATGCATAATGCGGCACCGCGTTGAACTTTGCAAACGCGGTTCGTCCGAGCAGAGCGTGATAGCCGCTGCGAAATGGGACTATGTCAAAGATTAACTCCTCGCTCCGGAAATTATCCGGGGATCCGAAGACCACTTCCAGTGTGACTGAGCCTGTACAATTGGCCTCCACACCTGGTATGACGCCTTTAAAGGTTGTCTTTGTAGGTTTAATCCTTGAGGGGTCTATGCCCATCTTGCACACTGTATCCTGATAAAGCAGGTTCAGGCTACTGCCGCCGTCCATCAGGACACTCGTGAGGTGAAATCCATCGACGATTGGGTCTAAAACCAATGCGGCGAATCCGCCATGGCGGATGCTGGTCGGATGGTCTCTTCGGTCGAAAGTGATCGGACAAGAGGACCATGGATTGAACTTCGGGGCGACTGGCTCCATCGCGTATACGTCCCTTAGTGCACGCTTCCTCTCCCTCTTGGGTATATGGGTTGCGTAAATCATGTGGGGGGAAACCCTTCTGTCCTCTATTGTTTGGCGGTCGGGTCTCTTCCTCGTCGTCGCTGTTTAGCCCCTTGTCATTGTTTTCGGCGATTAACTTGCCTGCCTGCTTGAACACCCAGCAATCTCTGTTGGTGTGATTAGCTGGCTTTTCAGGGGTGCCATGTATCTGGCATAAGCGGTCGAGTATTCGGTCCAAATTGGACGGACCGGGAGTGGTTCTTTTGAATGGCTTCTTCCGCTGACCGGGTTTAGAGCCTCGGAATCCGGCGTTGACTGCCGTATCCTCCTTGTCGTCGCCGTTAATGCGGAATTTATTTTTGCTTCGACGCGACCTGCCATTGTGGTCCTTAGTATCCAGACTGCCAGAATTTTTACTGAGGTTGTTGCTGCGAGCTAGCCAGCTATCCTCTCCCGCGCAAAAGCGGGTCATTAATGATGTGAGGGCTGCCATGGATTTCGGCTTTTCCTGTCCCAGGTGCCGGGCTAGCCACTCGTCGCGGATGTTATGTTTGAAGGCTGCGAGGGCCTCTGCATCCGGACAGTTGACGATTTGGTTTTTCTTTGTCAAGAACCGTGTCCAGAATTGTCTGGCCGATTCGTCTGGCTGCTGAATTATGTGGCTTAGGTCATCGGCGTCTGGTGGCCGCACATACGTGCCCTGGAAGTTGTCGAGGAATGCGGCTTCCAGGTCTTCCCAACACCCAATTGACTCTGCGGGCAAGCTGTTAAGCCAATGCCGAGCTGGTCCTTTAAGCTTGAGTGGGAGATACTTGATGGCATGGAGATCGTCGCCGCGGGCCATATGGATGTGAAGGAGATAATTTTCGATCCAAACCGCGGGGTCTGTTGTGCCGTCGTAGGATTCGATGTTTACAGGTTTGAACCCTTCAGGGATTTGATGATCCATTACTTCGTCAGTGAAGCATAGCGGGTGTGCGGCGCCTCTATATTGAGCAATATCGCGACGTAGCTCGAGAGAGCGTTGTCTGCTGTGTTCGGCCCGGCCGGGGTTATTGTATCCCGCGCGACGGTATTCGTCGTGGGTCGTGGGGCGCCCACGTGATCCGTAGATGGATCTGGATTGCCTTGCTTTGTCCTCCAATACGTCTCGCAAGTCCGGCGCGTTCCCTCTTGGCTTCGTACTTTTGGAGCGATGCCAGGGTACGGTCTTGGTGGAGGGCCTGGATGCCTCTCTGTCGCGACCGCGGGGTGGTCGGTCGGCCGTATCGTGCACTGGTGATGAAGGTATGTATGCTTCCTCCTCTAATCGGGGGAGCAACTTGCGTCTTGGTTAGCTTTTGGAGGGGCGTTCGAGTTTATACTCTTCGGCCGCGAGGACCTCGGTCCATCGATCGGCTAGCAGGTCCTGATCAGCTTGAAGCTGTTGCTGCTTTTTCTTTAGGCTATTTGCCTTGGCGATAAGCCTGCGTTTAAAACGCTCTTGTTCGACGGGATCCTCGGGCACGACGAATTCGTCGTCGTTGAGGCTTTCCTCGTCTTCGGAGGGAGGTATATAGTTATATTCCTCGACCTCTTCATCTGCCGCCCTCTCGTGAGGGCTTGCTTCTGCATCCTCCTGCGTTGAGTCTTGCTGGAGGGGATTGTCTTCGGCACTCTCTGGGGTATTATTATCTCCTGTGCTGGAATCTCCATTCTTGCTGTGGCGGGATTTAGAGCCGCGCCGCTGACGCCGGCGCTTGGGCTGTTTCTTTAAGGAATCTGCCTCCGTTGCTTCTTCGCTGTCCCCGTCTTTTGGGGTGTCCACCATGTATATGTCGTATGACGAGGTGGTCTTCTAGTGCCCTGTAGGCGCTGGTTACTGTTCGTCTCCGGCATCGTCGTCCATAGCGTCGATGTCTTCGGAGTCGTAGTCTAGCATGTCGGTTAGATCGTCGACAGTGGCTACCAAGTGGGTGGTGGGTGGGCTCTGAATTTCTTCGTCGTCCGTATCCCAACCATCCTAGCCATAATCCGGCCAGGACTCTCCGGATAGCGAGAGATGCTTTAGCGAATTTAGGATGTCGCAAAAGGGCGAGTGTTGGAAGATGTCTGCGGCGGTGAATTCCATAACCGGCGCCCAATCAGATTCGATTGTCAGGGGCGTGGGAGGTCCGGAGTCCGGCAAGGAGTCCGGCACCTCGGAGTCATGAGCTTCGCGAGGGACAAGGTTAGTGTTCGGCTCCAACCACCGGTCCTCGATCTGGGCGATCGGCTCCAGACTAAGGGCCGGAGCGGATTCCTGTGCGGCCCCCAAGGCACTGTTCGGCGGCAGAGCTAGATCATGCCCATCGTAACAGTGTGGCGCGCTTGGCTGTGGCTCGAGCCCGTCGAAGATCAAGTCCCCGCGGATGTCGGCCGTGAAGTTTAGGCTTCCGAATCTGACCTGACGGCCAGGGGCGTAGCTTTCGATCTGCTCCAGATGGCCAAGTGAATTAGCCCGCAGTGCGAAGCCGCCGAATACGAAGATCTGTCCAGGGAGAAAAGTCTCACCCTGGACAGCGTTGTTGATTGAAGACGCCATCGAGCCTATCGGTGACGACACAGAGGAACCCTCAATGAAAGCACCAATGTCGGTGTCAAAACCGGCGGATCTCGGGTAGGGGGTCCCGAACTGTGCGTCTAGGCGGATGGTAACAGGAGACAAGGGACACGATGTTTTACCCAGGTTCGGGCCCTCTTGATGGAGGTAAAACCCTACGTCCTGCTTGATTAATATTGATGATATGGGTAGTACAAGAGTGGATCTACCACGAGATCAAGGAGGCTAAACCCTAAAGCTAGCCTATGGTATGATTGTTGTAATGTATGTTATGTCCTACGGACTAAAGTCCTCCGGTTTATATAGACACCGGAGAAGGCTAGGGTTACACAGAGTCGGTTACAATGGTAGGAGATCTACATATCCGTATCGCCAAGCTTGCCTTCCACGCCAAGGAAAGTCCCATCCGGACACGGGACGGAGTCTTCAATCTTGTATCTTCGTAGTCTTCGAGTCCGGCGGACGACGATAGTCTGGCTGTCCGGACACCCCCTAGTCCAGGACTCCCTCAGCGATAAACCTAGACGAGAGACTTGTGTGGTTAGTCAGGTCGTGGCCGACACCCTCGCTGGGCTTCTTCTTGAAGGTTGCCGAGTACATCTCGTGTAAACGACGATAAGTGGTGAGAGCGTGTGTGAAGAAGTACACCCCTGCATGGTTAACATTATCTATTCGAATAGTCGTGTCCGTGGTAAAGGACTTCTGGGTTGCCTGTACAGTTCATAGATAACTTGAAGTGGATACTCTAAAATGCGCAAGATAAGCGTGAGTGCTATGGATGGCGTTCTCGTACGTAGACAGGAGCGGATCCATAGTGGTGTATTGATTGGTGAATATGTGGACTCGTGTGCGCCTCCTCAAAAGAGTTACTTGCAGTCGTAGTTCAGGTTAGCCACTGAGTAAAAGCTGTCTTGCTGTAGTTAAACTCCACCCACCCTTTATTGATACCGATGCATATGTAGATAGTTCTGATGTAAGTCTTGCTGGGTACATTTGTACTCACGTTTGCCTATTTTATGTTTTTGCAGAGAGACTTCAGTCTCGCTATTAGTTCCGCATGGAATTCGACGTTTAGCTTGTTACCTCAGCTACGATCTTGTGCGCTCGGCAGGATCTGGTAGATAGTCAGGCTTATCAGCCTTTTCATTTGTAGATGTCTGTACTCAGACATGTTATCCGCATGTGCTTGACTTGTATGCTCTGAATGTTGGGTCATGAGACCATGTTTGTAATATCTGTCTCCTCGGAGCCTAATGAGTACATACCTGAGTTGTAGAGTCATGTTGTGATGCCATGTTGTATTTGCACATATCGAGCATATTGTGTGTATGTTATTAAAATGCTTGGTATGTGTGGGATCTGACTATCTAGTTGTTTATCCTTGGTAGCCTCTCTTACCGGGAAATGTATCCTAGTGCTTCCACTGAGCCTTGGTAGCTTGCTACTGCTCCGGAACACTTAGGCTGGCTGGCATGTGTCCTTCTTCATTCCTGTGTCTGTCCCTTCGGGGAAATGTCATGCGGTGTCTACTCGAGTCCTGTTAGCCTGCTACAGCCCGGTTTACCGGAGTCTAGCTAGCCCAGTTGCTACAGCCCGGATTCACTCGCTGATGACCGACACGTTTGTTGCTGGGTCATGTATGCCTGTCCCTGTAAGTTAGTGCCACTTTCGGTTCACGACTAGCCATGTTAGCCCGGGCTCCTTGTCATATGGATGCTAGCGACACTATCATATACGTGTGCAAAAAGGCGCAAATGGTCCCGGGCCTGGTAAGGCAACACCCGTGGGAATACCGTGTGTGAGGCCGCAAAGTATGAGGTGTTAGATGCTATATCGGTGTGCCTTTGAGTCGGGGTCCTGACAGAAAGGGAGCTGAGAACCCCGTTGCAGACAACTTGTCTAGGTTAGAGAATGTTCTTGATGACCCACTACCTATTGATGATAGCTTTCCTGATGAACAATTAGCAGTCATTACTGCTTTTCGTACTGCTCCATGGTATGCTGATTATGCTAATTATAGTGTTGCTAAATGTATACCACCTAGCTTCACATACCAGCAAAATAAAAAGTTCTTTTATGATTTAAGACATTACTTCTGGGATGACCCACACCTTTATAAAGAAGGAGTAGATGGTTTTATTAGATGTTGTGTACCTGAGCATGAACAGGAACAGATCCTACGCAAGTGTCACTCCGAACCATATGGAGGACACCACGTTGGAGATAGAACTGCACATAAGGTATTGCAATCCGGTTTTTATTGGCCTACTCTCTTCAAAGATGCTCGTAAGTTTGTCTTGTCTTGTGATGAATGTCAAAGAATAGGTAATATTAGTAGACGTCAAGAAATGCCTATGAATTATTCTCTTGTTATTGAACCATTTGATGTTTGGGGCTTCGATTATATGGGACCTTTTCCTGCCTCTAATGGATATACACATATTTTAGTTGATGTTGATTACGTTACTAAGTGGGTAGAAGCTATTCCAACTAGTAGTGCTGATCATAACACTTCTATTAAGATGCTTAAAGAAGTTATTCTTCCAAGGTTTGGAGTCCCTAGATATCTCATGACTGATGGTGGTTCACATTTTATTCATGGTGCTTTTCGTAAAATGCTTGCTAAGTACGATGTCAATCATAGAATTGCATCTCCTTATCACCCACAGTCTAGTGGTCAAGTAGAATTGAGTAATAGAAAGCTCAAATTAATTTTGCAAAAGACTGTCAATAGATCTAGGAAGAATTGGTCCAAGAAACTTGATGATGCATTAGGGGCCTATAGAACTGCATATAAAAATCCTATGGGTATGTCTCCGTATAATATGGTTTATGGAAAAGCTTGTCACTTACCTCTCGAACTTGAACATAAGGCATATTGGGCTATTAAAGAGCTCAACTATGACTTCAAACTTGCCGGTGAGAAGAGGTTATTTGACATTAGCTCACTTGATGAATGGAGAACCCAAGCCTATGAGAATGCCAAGTTATTCAAAGAAAAAGTTAAAAGATGGCATGACAAAAGAATACAAAAGCATGAGTTTTACGTAGGTGATTATGTGTTGCTATTCAACTCTCATTTTAGATTTTTTTGCAGGAAAACTTCTCTCTAAGTGGGAAGGTCCTTACATTATCGAGGAGGTCTATCGTTTCGGTGCCATAAAAATCAACAACTTTGAAGGCACAAGTCTGAGGGTGGTGAACGGTCAAAGAATCAAACATTATATCTCAGTTAATCCTATCAATGTTGAAACTAATATTATTGAGACCGTAACCCGGAGGAATACATAAGGGACACTTTCCAGAATGTTTCAGACTCCCAAAAGGAATAGGTATGTGGTACGGTAAGTAAACCGACTCCAAAACAATTCTAATGGCAACTTTTCTCCGTTTTGGAATATTTAATAATTTTGGGAAGCAATAAGTAATCCGGGAAGGACACGAGGCCTCCACTGGGCGCCCCCTGTCTCATGGGCACCTCGTGTGCCTCCCGGACTCTGTTTTCTTGCACAATACTTCTTTTGGTCGGTAAAAATTCATTATATAATTTCCCGAAGGTTTTGACCACCGTATCATGCGAAAATCCTTTGTTTTCGTTTTGAGCTATTTCTGTTACAGATTTAGAGCATCATGACGTCACCCTCCTTCAACAATGAAGACAAGGATGCTTGGCTATTGAAGATAGAGCTAAAAAGAGAAGAACCAAAGGGGATCAACAAGGATGAATGGATCAAGAAGGCCATGGAGGACCAAGCTCCGGCGGTGGAAGAAGAAGACATCCCTCAACCTCTACCTAATCTCTTTACCCCAACTGAGATTGAAGCTTTCAAGATGATTGAGTTACCTCGTATAGAAAACAAGTATCTCACACAGGAAAATATTATGTTGAAGTATCATATCATTGCACTCAAGGGTATTATCCGCAAGTTGGAGGAGCTTTTACGCTCGAAGTGCGATTATCCACCATCATCATCACCACGTTCATCACCTCTGAGGACATAATTACATGGGTATGGGCACTCCCCTTGGCAACTGCCAAGCTTGGGGGAGGTGCCCCAGTATCGTATCACCATCACACTCCTATCTTTACCGTTTTACTTAGTTCGATCCTTTTAGTAATATCTTGATCTAGTAGAATAAACTTTTGGTATGAAGTAGTTTTGAGTTTTGCCTTGTGATCTCTCTATGTAATCGAGTCCGTGAGCTATATAATAAAGAGTAGTGTTGGGTCAAGGGCTTTGCTATCTTGCTATGATCTTGAGAAAATAGAAAGAATAAAAAGAATAAAAGAGTTCATATTGATCTTATGGATAGTAATGACTTCACATATAAAGAGTATGTGGCATAAAAGTTGTTCAGAGTTGACAAACATAGTTTTGGTCATCGTTGCAATTAATAGGAAGTAGTAAAGAACGATAGGTTCTCACATATAAATATACTATCTTGGACATCTTTTATGATTGTGAGCACTCATTAAGTATGACATGCTAAAGAGTTGATGTTGGACAAGGAAGACAACGTAATGGGTTATGCTTTCTCACATCTCAGCTAAAGTATATTGTCATGGATCTTTCAAACATGTTGAGCTTGCTTTTCCCCCTCATGCTAGCCAAAATTCCTAGCACCAAGTAGAGATACTACTTGTGCTTCCAAATATCCTTAAACCTAGTTTTGCCATGAGAGTGCACCATACGTACCTATGGATTGAGTAAGATCCTTCAAGTAAGTTGTCATGTTGCAAGCAATAAAAATTGCTCTTTAAATATGTATGACTTATTAGTGCGGACAAAATAAGCTTTATACGGTCGTGTGATATGGAAGTAATAAAAGCGACGAACTGGATAATAAAGGTACATATCACAAGTGTCAATATAAAGTGACGTTCTTTTGCATTAAGATTTTGTGCATCCAACCCTAAAAGCACATGACAACCTCTGCTTCCCTCTGCGGAGGTCCTATCTTTTACTTTATGTCTTTTACTTTATGCAAGAGTCAAGGTCATCTTCACCTTTCCCTTTTTCATTTTATCCTTTGCCTACCACCTCGTGTTGGTAAG
>NC_041389.1:466066392-466073322 GCF_002162155.2 Triticum dicoccoides | reverse complement strand
GTAAGTTAGCATGAACTATTATTGTTAACATCACCCAAAGGTGAATACATTGGGAGGCAACACTATAAGCCCCTATCTTTCTCAGTGTCCGATTAAAACTCCATAACCATAAGTGTTGTGTGAGTGTTAGCAATTGTAGAAGACTATATGATAGTTGACTATGTGGACTTGCTGAAAAGCTCTATTCTTAACTCTTTCTGATGTTATGATAAATTGCAATTCCTTCAATGACTGAGATTATAGTTTGTTATTTCTCAATGAAGTTTCTGTACCATACTTGACATTGTGAATAGATTGTTACTTGAGCATAAGAAATCATATGACAAAATCTATATATATTGCTATTATAAGAATTATCATGATGCCCTAATGTCCGTATTTTATTTTTATCGACACCTCTATTTCTAAACATGTGGACATATTTTCGATATCGGCTTCCGCTTAAGGACAAGCGAGGTCTAAGCTTGGGGGGAGTTGATACGTCCATTTTGCATCATGCTTTTATATCAATATTTATTGCATTATGGGCTGTTATTACACATTATGTCTCAATACTTATGGCTATTCTCTCTTATTTTACAAGGTTTATCATGAAGAGAGAGAATACCAGCAGCTGGAATTCTGGCTGGAAAAGGAGAAAATATTGGAAACCTATTCTGCACAGCTCCAAAAATCCTGAAACTCCACGGAAGTCATTTTTGGAATTAATAAGATCTATTGAGCGAAGGAAATACCAGAGGGGGCCCACACCCCAGGAGGGTGGGGGCCCGCCCCTTGTCACTTGGGCCCCCTGGTGGCCCTACAGTGCCCATCTTGTGCTATATAAAGGCTTTTACCCTCGAAAAAATCATAAGCAAGCTTACGGGACGAAACTCCGCTGCCACGAGGCGGAACCTTGGCGAAACCAATCTAGGGCTCCGGTGGAGCTGTTCTGCCGGGGAAACTTCCCTCGGAGAGATGGAAATCATCACCATCGTCATCGCCAACGATCCTCTCATCAGGAGGGGGTCAATATCCATCAACATCTTCACCAGCACCATCTCCTCTCAAACCCTAGTTCATCTCTTGTATCCAATCTTGTATGAAAACCACAAATTGGTACCTGTGGGTTGCTAGTAGTGTTGATTACTCCTTGTAGTTGATGCTAATTGGTTTACTTGGTGGAAGATCATATATTCAGATCCTTAATGCATATTAATACTCCTCTGATCATGAACATGAATATGCTTTGTGATTAGTTACGTTTGTTCCTGAGGACATGGGTGAAGTCTTGTTATTAGTAGTCATGTGAATTTGGTATTCATTCAATATTTTGATGAGATGTATGTTGTCTCTCCTCTAGTGGTGTTATGTGAACATCGACTACATGACACTTCACCATTATTTGGGCCTAGAGGAAGGCATTGGGAAGTAATAAGTAGATGATGGATTGCTAGAGTGACAGAAGCTTAAACCCTAGTTTATGCGTTGCTTCATAAGGGGATGATTTGGATCCACTAGTTTCATCCTATGGTTAGTTTTACCTTAATACTTCTTTTGTAGTTGTGGAAGCTTGCAATAGGGGTTAATCATAAGTGGGATGCTTGTCCAAGAAATGGCAGTACCCAAGCACCGGTCCACCCACATATCAAATTATCAAAGTACCGAACGCGAATCATATGAGCGTGATGAAACTAGCTTGACGATAATTCCCATGTGTCCTCATGCGTGCTTTTCTCATTATAAGAAATTGTCCGGGCTTGTCCTTTGCACAAAAAGGATTGGGCCACCTTGCTGCACTTTATTTACTTTCATTGCTTGTTACCCGTTACAAATTATCTTATCACAAAACTATCTGTTACCTACAATTTCAGTGCTTGCAGAGAATACCTTACTAAAAACCGCTTGTCATTTCCTTCTGCTCCTCGTTGGGTTCGACACTCTTACTTATCGAAAGGACTACGATAGATCCCCTATACTTGTGGGTTATCAGTCCATGAGTAGTGCGTATAATCATCTAGAATAACGAGATAGTACTGAAAGCCGGAGAAGCTATGAACAGGGGAGGTCCAGAAATCACAATGGACCAATTGAAAAGGTGCACTAGTCTTTGATATAGAAAGGGAAAAAGGCAGCCGGGGCTGCTTGCCTAATTTACATGAGGAGCAAATAGTGGTGCGAGGCAAGTCTTTATTACATGAGGGAAGTAAATCACGCGCTAAAGCAGAAACGGATTTATTGCTAGCATGACCCAGACGTTGATGCCAGAGATCGCCGATGACGACGGAGAGAGGTTCTTAGACGCCGGAGTTGGTGAAGAACGGGTAGAGCTCCTCGTGGCTATTGGATCCCAGAATTATTCTCCCCGTTGGAAGGCCTGATGAGGTGGTGGCGGGTGCGGGCCTAGAATGCCCGCGGCATTTGGCGCGGCCCACGGTGCGCGAGGTTGGGGAAGGCCCGGAAGAAGCGCCCCGTACGGAGCGGTAGCGACGAGGGAGAGATAAAGCCAAAAGGAGCAGCACCGTGTCCGGACGAGGTACCGCCAGGAGTCTGGGCGCCGCAACCGTGGCCGTGCCCGCGCCCACGCCCGCGTGCTCCACGGTCGTGATCACCAGCCTGCATGGTGGCCGGCCCCTTGCCCCCACTACTAGAGAAAAGCTTACCAGTAGCGCTGGTTTTTTTTGCTACCAGTAGCGTGGGAACCAGCGCTACTGCTACGGCGCTACAACTATTTTGTAGCAGTAGCGCGTTTCTAGACCAGCACTACTGGTAAGTTCAAGTACTAGTAGCGCGTTTTTAGGATAGCGCTACTGCTAACATTTATGTCTTTTTTTAATATTTTGGTGTTGTACATGTTTAAACAGATATATCTTTTATACAATAACAACTCATCATGAACTAGTCTGTTTAAATAGCATATTCATTACCACTAGTCATCACCACCAAACAATGTTCGTCAGTGAGACATCATATATATAACAAGTTGGTCACTAGTCATAATCACAACTCCTCATCCTCCTCATCAACTCTAACACATTATAGCACATAATAACACATTCTACCGAGGACCTACTCCTCTCATAGGACCTACTCTACCCTCTCTTAGGTAAAATATCATAAAACAAGATAGGCATTGACTCTTCATTAAGGAAACTAAACTCTCCATAATGAAGAACGGAGATCATCCTGTCTCCAAGTCTTGGCCTACGCACAATGTTGCTTCCAAGTAGCTCTCCACGATGGTTGAAACATTTTTTCCAATCTTTTATTATCATGGCTTCCTCGCTTTTAGAAATCCGGTATGGACAGGAGTGATGTGGATACTGTGTCTGACCTGGCCGTGGTGGCCGTAAGCTCATAACATAAACGCGACCTCTTGGCAACATTAGATGAGGCACACAATCCATCGGGATTTTCTGTTCAAAAACATAGTAATAACTTTGTAGTTAGCAATGTAGTTCAGTTTTAGAAAAATTTATGCAAAAGATGCACGGATGTCGTAATAGTACAAAATCTTACCATGATATCTCCATTGATGTTACCGTAGCACACCGCATGCACTAGTGGCACATATGGACCATAATTTAGAGGAATTCGATAATAGCTATTGTAATTCTCAAGATCAGTAAAAAATGTGATCAGACCATCTTTCTCCTTATAAGTTAATTGTGCTTCATCATTGTAGTAGTAGGTTCTGTCTACCATCTTCCATACATTTTTTGAAGAATAAAAATAAGCTGTCAATGGAAATAAGCTGTCAAATATTTTGAAATAAACAATATAAATTACTTAGTAAATATGTTTAAGAAACTCACACAGCGGTAGAACTGGAAGCGTGTTAACAAGGACCCACATGGTCATATCATTTTCGTCGATGTCAGGATCACCAAGATCGAAGGTGAGAAGCATACCCTCATGAAAATCATACGCCTTGGAAAGGGCTTCCCAATTCGGGCAACCAAAATTGGATGAGTTCACAGAATTGTATAGTTTTACAGCAAAATCATAACCATGATGGGTCCTTAGTTGAATTATCTTTGTCTCCGTGCTTTCATGATCTTCAAACCCCATCTTCTCCAAGACATAGCGTCTTGCATGGCATGGGATAAGCTAGTCAAATTGTAAAAGACGGAAATTACACGTTGAAGAAGCAGAGAAGTCGTGCAAAAATAACAAAAAACACTTCTCATCGTTGCGTACCGTATCAACATAGAAGGTCTCTTGGAGCTTGATGCTGAAGCGCCGACCTTCTACCAGGTGAGGCCTGTCGCACATACCGCGCTTATCTTCGCAGTAAACGCACATAGTGAATTCCCTTTCGTCGTCAGACATTTCCTAATAGGTAATTAATAATCCATCATCGAATACATATATAGTAGTTTGTAGCAAAGATCATCATATAACAACTAAAACACCTAAAATTTGTAGTTTGTAGTAGTTTGTAGCAAAGATCATCGTATAACAACTAAAACACCTAAAATTTGTAGTTTGTAGTAGTTTGTAGCAAAGATCATCATATAATCCATCATGAATACATACATAGTAGTTTGTAGCACAAACCTCGCTCATCTTTTGCATTCAATAAGCAAATAACTAATAGGTAATTAATAAGACATCATCGAATACATATATAGTAGTTTGTAGCAAAGATCATCATATAATATCACTAATACACCTCGAATAATAGCTCCTCTAGGCTCAGTGTGCCGCGGTGGACACCCAAAGAGAAGGAACCATCACCGGATCATAGCTCTGGTGAGATCCCCAAAGAAACTGCCATGTATTAGAGAACCGGCCGTTCGCCAACGCAACCAAGTAGTGCTGGACGTGCGCGTTCTCCTCCATGAGACGGTGTTGCACCACCTGAGCGGGGGACTCAAGCCTCTCCACCGATGCAGGCCCACGTGACCGCCACCAAAGAAGCTCCTGGTCGACGATGGGCTGGCTCCTCACTAAGCTGCACTCACCAGAAGGTAGCACAACCCAGTACCAGCCCGGCAGAGCCCAGTCCCAGACATGGCCCCTCGGCTCAACCAGGAGTCCTCCGCCGAGTCGACGACGAGGATACGGGATAGGCATCGTCGACGTCGAGAACAAAATGCTTAATTATGAAAACAAAATTAATAAACACTTAGCAAAATTTGGCATGACCTTTGCTAAAAACAGGACATATCGAGCGCCTGAAATTTGCCAGAACGTAAACGACTTGACATTTTTGGCAAAACATAGGCCACTCGGAAAAATATGACATGTCCAAAATGTGACATGTTCAAAACATGACATGTCCACTGCAAGTTTGCATATAACAGGAAAAATTGCTTTAACTAACAAAATTAACAACAATTGCTTTAACTAAAAAAATACCTAGAATTCTGTTAACTACACCTAAAATAACCAAAACACCTAAAACTCTTTTAAATACACTTAAAATACCTAAATTCTATTAACTACACCTAATTAAAAACCTAGCTGAATTTTTTTCCTAACTTTAAAACCTAGCTAAATTTAAAAACCTAGGGTTCATACGAATTAAGTAGGGTTCATACCTAATCTGTCCTAGCAAGGGTTCAATCATAACCTACATTACTCTAACAACCTACATTTTTTCAACTACATAGGATTCAAAATAACTACTCTAATAACTGTAACAAGGGAGGGAGGGAGGAGGAGGAAGGAGGGAGGAGTACCTATCGGTGGAGGAGGGCCGGCGCGGGGACCGACGCGGCGAGCGGAGGAGGAGGCCGACGCAGGGGAGCTGGGCGGCCGGCGGGGAGGAGGGCCGGCGCGGGGGAGCTGGCGGCCGGCGGGGAGGAGGGCCGGCGCAGGCGAGGGCGACCGACGCAGGGAGGAGGGCCGGCATGGGGGACGGCAGTGTGCGGGGGTCGACGGCGATGCACGGGGGGATGAGGGAGGAGTGCGGAGTGTGAGTGAGAGATGAGGCCGGGCCGGGGGGCGCGCGGGCCGGGGGAGGTAGTGGGCTTAACAGCAGCGCGGGCAACGGGCCAGCGCTACTGCTAAGCCCACTAGCTGTAGCGCTGGTTGGGCGAAAAGCGTTGCTAATATTTACTGATCAGGGGGTGTGGTGTTTTACACTTAGCAGTAGCGTGGGGCTAGATAACAGGCGCTGCTGCTAACAGTTACCAGTAGCGCTCTTTCTAGGCAGCGCTACTACTAACTACTAGTAGCGTGGGGTCATAAACAAACGCTACTGGTAAACTTCTATCTATAAGCGTTTTCCTAGTAGTGCCCGGTCGTTGGAGTCGCGATCAGGAGTGTGGTCGGAGGAGGAGCCGCCCAGGCTGTGGCCAATGGCGAGTGCGGTGGCCATGGCTTCAGGCCAGTCGACCAGGCACGCCCGCTCGTTGGCCGAGATCTCCTCCATGAGCAGCCTCGAGCGCGCCTGCACGAATGTTGGGAATGGCCATTGCATCGGCAATAGGGTAGCCATGACGTGAAACTTACGGTTGAGACCGCGGATGAGCTGAAGCGTGAGGGACTGGTCGGTGACGCGCTTACTGACGTCCTCGAGGGCATCCGCGAGGGACTTGAGACGCCTGCTGTATTCGGCGACGGAGAGGTCTCCTTGGACGAAGTTGCGGAACTCTGCACCAAGGATGACGGTGCGCCCGGCTGGTTGTCCATGAAGAGGAGGTGGAGCTACGACCAGATTTCGTAGGCGGAGCTAGCCGGGGTGGTGACGGTGTCGAGGAGGACTTCATCGACTACACCATGCATCCACAACACGATGGTGAGGTCGTAGTTCCTCCACACGGTGCTCTGGCCGAGTGGATCGGTGGCGATGTCGAGGTGGTGCTGGACCTTGTACTTGCAGGCGATGACGTAGAAGAGCTCGCGCCATCGTGAGTAGTTCCCCGACTCAAGCTGGAGCTTGGAGGTGAAGTAGTGCGCGACGGAGGGTGGGAGACCGGCAACGGAAGAAGGACCCACGTC
>NC_041389.1:466059022-466066167 GCF_002162155.2 Triticum dicoccoides | reverse complement strand
GAGCGCGAGACAGGGAGCCGGAGTGCTGCCGGCACTCCGAAGGACACCTGTAATGGGCGTGGGATCCAGGCGGGGTGTGGACGAGGAAGAGGCCATAGCGCCCTCGGGAACGGGCGTCTTGCCCCGGTTGGACGCGAGGGGTCCGTGGCGCAGGGCGGGGGCCGTGGCGGCAGGAGCAGTGGTGGCCGTGGGGGGAGCGGTCAGTGCGGCAGGCGCGACGGTGGCGAGGGGCATCGCGGCAAAGGGAGCAGGCGCCGGCGCGTCGAAGTCTGCCGAATGGGTGCGACGGAGGAGGCGGTACATGGCGGAAGCGGAAGAAGGAAGAGGACCGGAGGTTCTCGGCGTCTGACACCAAGCTAAGTTATGCAATCTCACACCCTGCTTTATTCATGACTCAAGTGTAAATTCATAGGACGCGTCTAGCCAGCGCACGGCCGCCTGGGATGCTTAGCGAGCGGCCCGCCACTTTAGGTAATTTCTTGTCTCCCCTTTTAATTAGAATAGTCATCTAGTAGTCCCTTTTCCTGCTACGTATTAAATGCCAGCATGTGCATCTCCTCCTGTACATGCATATGGATGTGCATGTGTTTGTTCGCATTTATTTTGTGATTTTAAAATTTTAAAAATGCATAACTTTCAATCCACGTGTCGAAATTCAGATCCGTTTCACCGTTGAAACTCTCGCAACGTGCTCTTCAAAAGTAGATCCTACATGGGGATGTTTCGACGAACTAGTCTTCCTGTCAACTAAACATCAATATGTGAGCAACTAGACTACATGACGTGCCAACTGAGCATACCTGTGTGCCAATAGTCCTTCTGCCAACTAAACATCAATATGTGTGCAACTAGACTACATTGGCGCGCCAACTGAGCATATGTGTTTGCCAATAGTCCTGCCAACTAAACATCAATGTGTGTGCAACTAGACTACATTACCGTGCCAACTGAGCATATATGTGTGTAACTAGTCTTGCCAACTAAATATCAATGTGTGTGCAACTAGACTACATTGCCGCGTCAATTACGCATATGTGTGTGCAACTAGTGTCCTGCTAACTAAACATCAATATGTGTGCAACTAGACTAAATTACAAGCCAACTGAGCATATGTGTGTGCAACTAGTCCTTTTGGCAACTAAACATCAATGTGTGTGCAATTAGACTACATTATAAGCCAACTAAACATCAACGTGTGTGTAACTAGACTAAATTACAAGCCAACCGAGCATATGTGTGTGCAACTAGTCTTCCTGCCAACTAAATATCAATGTGTGTGCAACTAGACTACATTACAAGCCAACTAAACATCAATATGTGTGCAACTATACTACATTACAAGCCAACTAAACATCAATGTGTGTGCAACTAGACTACATTACAAGTCAACTAAGCACAAAGTAGCTAAATATAAGACACCCTTGTCTGCTGCGGCACCGTCAGACACGTTGAGGAGGTTGGACTTGAGCGGGGTCTGGCTCTCGGGGAAGAGAGGAGCCAGAGTCGAAGGATGTCGTCGGAGAGAGGAGTTTGCGGAGAAGGACATCAGCCATGGTGCGGAGCTCGGCGATGGCAGGTCGAAGGAGGCCCAAAGTAGGGACAAGGCTTGCAATCCACTACTAGATAGTTGGTCGTGGTAGTAGACTAGTTGCACATCAAGTTGTCATGGTTGGTAGGTTGCAACCTCGTATGAAGTTTGATCATGTAGCTCCAAAGTTGGTTTCAAAAAAATTTGCACCATGTAGTACTAAAGTTGCAGAATGCAATACATTACTTGCACCATATAGCACTAAAGTTGACATCAAAAAAATTTCATCGAAACATACCCATCCAGGATCTAGTTTCGAAGATCTCGCTGCGATGAATCCAACGGTGAAAACGGATCTGAATTCCGACGTGTGGTTTAAAAGATATGACTTTTTAAAAATTTAAAAGGCCAAAATAAATGCGCGTGAATCTGTTTCCCAGACTAGTATGTACGCATTTAATGCTAACAAAACACATCCACTAGCTGACAAAAAAATAAACATATGTGAGTAACAAGCCTTCCTACGAAAAAGTGGGCGTGCAGTTTTAAGATTTCAAGAAATTTATATACAGATACAACGAGGAGAGAGCAGGGAGATCGTGTGAGAGTACAACAACGTGGGCCGGTAATCCTCCTAGCATGCAGGGATATTAAGCACGCACATAAGTCCTATGAGACCTGGTCTCATAGGCTATCAAGTGAGACCCATTCCGATGGATGACATGTGGCACTTACGATCTCAAATCACCTACTTCCACTTTGCCTATCATTTGTTAATTATGGCACCCCGGCTCAGAGAAACCGGAACGCCTCGTATTCCAGCCCAGAGATCGAGAAGAAGTCTTCTGGAATGCGGCACTGCTTAGCATAGAACAAACCATCTCTTTATTGCAATCTATATTGGGTACAAGGGGATTATATTCGCACGGCGACACTACGCCTGCCATGGTTGCTCCATGCAAGCAGCAGAACAACATGATGCAGCGGAATGACTACTGGCAGCGGAACAACGACGGCGGTGGTGAACTCCACTCCGCAGGGACTCTGGCTGGAACGCTTATCCTAGCTCGCAAACAAGGAATCCACATCAAACAAGCAATCATATCCGGCATGACCTGCAAACTGGCATGATACGCCAGGTCAGTACATTGAACGTACTTGCAAGCTCACAGCAACCAAAGCAATCAAGACAAACAGTGGCATGGCAATTACAGGTTAACAAGGATTAACATGATACTATCAGATCAACATGGCATGAATAACATGATACAACTAGAACAATACGAGCATGGCATAACCATATGAACATGATGAGACTAGCATGCAACATGATGAAACTATCATGCACCAACTTACTTTGCTCGGTTACCTCGTAACCATCACCTATGTCACTTACCATCACGGATATCACATGATCATCTCAGGATCCAATCAAGCTTGGTATTAACAATACCATAGCAATCATTTATGATCACAAGGAGCTGGCCTTTACCCTTGACTCTCGAATAACATTCCAAATATCCAACAAGTTGGTATTCATGATACTATAGTGATCCTCTACAAAGGTTAGCACACTGTACCCACACCATGGAACCCATGGCCTCACACTCCCATTCGGGTGGACCAACGGCGTTCCGACAAATCCGATCTATTGCCATGGCACTCTCCCGGCCACTCCGACCAACACCACTTTTGGGTTCAGTCCTGGGTGGCCCATGCCTACCAAAGGTCTTACGGCCACAGTCGTGCCAAAATGGTCCCAAACGGGGACAAAGCATGCAAACATCTCGGGCTCACAAGGCTTATGCCGTCCTACCTGGCTAAGGTAGCGCGCGTGCATAACCTTCCCTATGTTGGAGGCACCGGCGAGAGGCATGACAATAGACCCGTTAGGGCCTTTCCCATACACAAGGCAAATGTGGTTGCACTGGTCAGCTCGATCTGGTGGCACCATGACTCAGCTAATAGTTGTTCAAGTTCAATTTAATCCTGTTAAACTTGAATGCAATATGCTGAGCCATGATAAAATAACATGATGCAACTACAATGCATGAACATGATACCAACATGAGCATGGGGGTGCAACATAATCAACGAGCATAATAACAACATTTAATCATTAAACCAGATGAGCATGGCCTACTAACGAGCATGAATATCACAACTAGAACACTACTCATATTATGACATGAACACTAGCATCAATAATAAATATCTTGCAAACGATAAAACTACCATGCAAATATTTAACCAATTCGGTGCAAAATAACATGCATAACAACGGTAATCGGAACAGACGATAGTCATGCACCGAAGACCATCACCAACATGTATTATTACCAAGCATGTCCAATATTAAAGTAGTACTAGCATGAAGAACATAATAACAGAGTGCAAGAAACACAAAGCATGACAGCAAACACCGATCCATAAGCATAACCGAAATACCGACAATAGCAGCAAAGCAAACAAACAGTTATTTAAGATTCAAGTTGAAAACCAATGCTTCTGCATGGCTATCATGCAAATGGTGGTTGTGTCTTGCCTGGGGATGAAGGATACTCCGGGGAGATGTGCGGTGAAGCCGCGGAAAGAATCGTCGGAATGGGTTCGCTCTCGGAAGGGGCTGATTAGGGGCAAGGGCAAAATGGTCATTTCTACTATGTCAAACCATAGTGAAATGGTACCAAAAGTTCGGGCCCGACGAGACAAGAAGTGGGCTTTGGAATCACCTAAATCGGAGTTACGGTTGCGGAGTTATGAGGTGTAGAAGATCAGGGACTTTTCTGCAAAAAGAATATTCACAGACGGGTCCCTGAGTGGATAAGGCAGAGGCGTAAATTAGAAATACGCTTTCAGAAAGGGAAAACGCATTCGTACGAATGCGCTTCCACTTATCCACGTCAGCGTGGACGGGGTCAACACGGGGCCGGCTCCTGAGGCTGACGGGTGGGGCCCGTGGGGTCCACGCTACTGGTCAAATCCCTCCTCTCTCTCCTTCCTCTCCTTCCTCTTCTCCTTCTCCAGCCCGACGCCGCCCGCAGAACAGAGAGAGGCCACCGGTGCCGGTGCTCGCTTGTGCTGCTCCGGCCATCTCCGGCGATGCCCCGGTCACCGGAGTGACCAGGAGAGCGAGACGCATCCATCCCTGCACCATCCGGACACTAAGGAGCTCGAGGAAGAGGCGAACATGGTCCGCGGCGGAGGAGGGCTTCGGCCGGAGTCGAGGTTGTGGCAAACAGCCACCGGAGGAAGAGGAGGGGTGTTGGGGCGACTCCAAGGGACGTGGGGAAACTACTAGTGGTGGCTGGAGGGAGAATGGAGCTCCGGTTCGCCGGAATCTAAGAGTTCAGAGGCGGCGGCCATGGCGATGGTTTGCGGCGAGGAAGGGCTTCGGGGCTCGGGCAAGAGGTTGGGCGGGTTCCTGGGAGAGTGGGAAGGATCTTGGACAGCTCGGAGGGGCTCGGGCTGGCTTAAATAGCCGGGCGAGGTCATGGCCAAGCTGGCGTCGCCGCGGACGTATGGACGGCGCCACGGACGCGTGTGCTCGCGCATGAGCTCGAGGAAGACGACAGGGAGGGAACGGACGGGCGCCAGAGGTCACAGAGACGAGCGGAGCTCGAGGACAAGAGAGGGAAACTGCCGCGGCGCGAATAGAGCCGGTCGGCTACAGTTCGCCCATGGGCGCACGGCGACGAGCGCCAGCGAGGAGGCTTCCGGAGGGGGAGACGGCTCCAGGGGAACGGCGACAATGCGGGCTAGCTGTTGGACATGACGGGGCGCGAGCACGACGAACCAAGGAGGGGGCCGAGCAAAACGCCGCTCAGCACGCGTCCATGGCGTGCCAGGGCGGTGGTCACCTCGTGGGCTGGTATCAAGAAGAGCCAAATGGCTGTCCTGAGATGTCTAGTGATTAGTCCTTGCATACTAGAGGCCGAGGAAGGTGATGGGTCACACAGAGGTGCCAAGGAGAGATGTGAGTGATCGCCTGAAGTTTGCTGTATCAGATTTGGACAAGCACTACTGATCAACAAGGAAGAGCTTGGAGCCAAATGAGTTGTCTGGGGTGTTTGACTATGGAAGGACTACGGTCTTGGAAAAGATGAGGTGATTTTGACCAATATTTGATATAGTTGCTTCACAACTGCTTAACTTGGTCCAGAATAGAAATCAAGATGATGCACTCAAATGGTGTGTCAACTTGAGCTCAAATTGGGCAAGGCAGAGTTATTTGATCATATGAAGATGCTGCAAAAGGTTTCATACCAATTGGATAAACCAAAATGGTACTTCCTTCACAAACATCGCCCCTGACTAGAAACATGCAGAAATTCATGAAGGCAAAATGGCTAAATGCATTGAGCCACAACTTGGTGGAGGGAGTTTATATGGATAGGAGAAGGCCTAGAAAAATTTACAGTCATAATGAAGCAAAATAAAATATACTTGCTTCACAAACTGAAATTTTTGGACAGAGACAAAGATTTGAAGCTGTGCTCACATGGAGGCATTACATGAGCTCAACTTTGGTGAAGGTCTATGATTTGAAGATATGAAGGACCATGCAAAAGTGCAACTCATTTGGATATGCCTAGCTTGTACCTCCTTCACAAAGTTTCTTTCTGGACAAAAACTTTGGAAAATCATAATTAAATCTCAATGACTACTAGGCAAATGAGGTTGCATTTTGGCATGTGGCAAAGATATGGACAGGAAAAGATGTCCAAGGAGTTTGGGGTCAATTGGGCAAAGGAAAATAGCACTTGCTTCACAATGTGCCATTTAGGGCAGAATAGGAAATGAATTATTTGAGGATGATGATAAACATGGCAAATGAAATGTTTTGCCATATTTGAGGAAGATATGACCCAAATAATTTATGAGAATTATTTGCGAATTTTAGAGTGATGGAAATATAGGTTGCTTCACAACCTAGGGAAAAAGGATAATTCCTTTAATAGAAAAGGATTATTCCCAATAAAAAGAATATTGGGATTGGGCTAGGATGGAAATGATATGATCTAGGGAAGGATTTGGGTATGACAAGCCACTCTGGAAGCAAAGAAGAGTTCATCTTCTTCAGTTTCTAGACCACAAAGCCACGGAGAAAGAAAACTCAAGCAAAAACCTCAGAAAATCAAATGAAAAAGAAAGGGCCAAAAATCAGGCTGTGACATCAATCCCAACTACTAATCCCGATTCCAATAATACATACGCTGAGCTACCATCGAACAGGCACGTAACACAAATACACATAGACTTAGGGTTTCCTTCCTCTTCGAGGAGGCCATGCGGGACTACACAAGGAGAACCTCTCGTCCATGGCTGCGCTGAAGGATCTTGTCGCCACCAGCCGGTCCGACTGCTCGTCCATGGCGGCCGCAGGCGACGGTGCCGCCAGAGCGGACTCCACGTTTATAGCGGCCGCGCCAAGAGGTCATCACAGGCGGCCGGACCAACTTGTAGAGGAATAGGATGCAACTCTCAATGTATTGATAGGTGCATAGGCACAAGTATATATAGTACATAGGGCAAGTCATATCCTCGACTGTACACAAGGAGGAGACTTGGAGTACAAGAATACATGTGCTAAATACATATCTCAACACCCCCCCCC
>NC_041389.1:466039787-466058855 GCF_002162155.2 Triticum dicoccoides | reverse complement strand
TGACGCAGAGACTGGACCGGAATTCCTCGAAAGACGTCATAGGCAAGCCTTTGGTCATGATGTCGGCAAATTGTTAGGAGGTGGGAACGTGCAGAACACGAACATGGCCAAGAGCCACCTGATCCCGAACAAAATGGATATCAAGCTCAATGTGCTTGGTGTGACGATGATGAACCTGGTTGGCGGAGAGGTAGACGGCGGAAACATTGTCGCAGTAGATGACGTGGCCTTCTACAGGACACGAGAGCTCGTGAAGAAGCTGACGAAGCCAGGAGTACTCAGCAACAACGCTAGCCACAGCGCGGTACTCAGCCTCGGCACTAGACCGCGAGACGGTGGGCTGCCGCTTGGATGACCACGACACCAGGGATGGTCCAAGGAAGATGCAGTAACCCAAAGTAGAACAACGGGTGTACGGGCAGCCAGCGCAGTCGGCGTCGGAGTAGGCGACCAGATCAGTGGCAGTGGAGGCGCGCAGAGTAAGACCAAGATCCATAGCACCGCGGATGTAGCGGAGAATCCGCTTAACAACAGTCGAGTGAACGTCTCGAGGAGCATGCATATGCACGCAGACCTACTGAACCGCGTACTGAAGCTCCGGTCGAGTGAGAGTGAGGTACTAGAGAGCACCAACAATGGACCGGTAGAAGCCAGCATCCAGAGCGGGAGTACCATCAGTAGAAGAGAGCTTGGCCTTCGTGTCGACATGAGTGGCGGCCGGTTTGCAGTTAAGCATTCCAGCACGGCCGAGGAGCTCATGAGCGTACTTCCGTTGATGAAGAAAGTAACCATCAGGACGACGCATCACCTCAACAACAAGGAAGTAGTGCAACAGACCCAAGTCCTTGATGGCAAACTCAGCACGGAGACGATCAGTAAGCCGGCGAAGGATCTCAGAAGTGCATGCTATTAGGATAATGTCGTCAACATAGAGCAGCAAATATGCTGTGTCGGTGCCCTGGTGATAAACAAACAGCAAAGCATCGGAGCATGTAGAGCAGAAACCAAGTTGGTGAAGAAACACCGCGATGCGCTAGTACCAGGCACGAGGAGCCTGCTTGAGCCCATATAATGAGCGTGAGAGCAGACACACATGATCAGGACATGCCGGGTCAACAAACCCCGTGGGCTACTGACAGAAGACCTGCTCCTCAAGATGATCATGGAGGAACGCGTTGGAGACGTCTATCTGATGAACCGGCCAGGCACGAGAGACCGCCAACTATAAAACAGTGCGGATCGTCCCGGGCTTAACAACCGGAGCGAAGGTGTCAGTGAAGTCCACACCGGTGCGTTGCCGGAAACCACGAACAACACAACATGCCTTGTAGCGATCAAGAGTGCCGTCGAGACGAAGCTTGTGTTTGAAGACCCACTTCCTGGTGATCACGTTAGCGTGCCTGGGACGGGGAACAAGATGCCAAGTCCGGTTCCGCTGCAAAGTGTCGAACTCCTCCTGCATGGCGGCCATCCAAAGAGGGTCGCGGAGAGCGGCCCGAACTGAGGACGGCAGCGGGGAAGGAGAGGACGTCGAGGCGGTGCAGATGTATTCATCCGCATAGCGGGAAGTCGGGCGGAAGACACCGGTGCACGAGCGTGTGACGAGTCCAGCCGTCGGAGCAGCCACGGGTGGCGGTGAGGCCGTGGCATCCACGACGTCCACGAGAGAGGCGGTGGCATCCACGGCATCCATGGGAGAGGCGAGCCGAGCTGAGGTCGAGGCCGCGGCGTCGGGAGAACCAGGCGACAACGAGGCGGTGATCGCGCTAGCAGGCGACCCAGGTGGGGTCGATGCAGGCGACCAAGGCGGGGTCGAAGCCGCGCCAGTAGAGGCCGGCCCAGCCAGCGGCTCAACATGCAGCCCAGCATGCATGCCGGGGGACCGGGGCGACGTCGACGCGGCTCCAGGCGACGAGGGCGTCGAGCCATAGGAGGGAGCCACGGATGGCCCCGATCCGGAGGAGGGCGCCACAGGCGGGGGTGACGAAGCACCCAAGGCCAGTAGCGGGCGGCGGCGCGGAGGAGAACCCACCGCGGGAGGGGAAGACGGCTCCACCTATTCCTGTGCAAAGGGAAACACAAGCTCATCAAAGTACACGTGTTGTGAGGTGATGACACGGTGAGACACGGGGTCATAGCAGCGATAACCCTTAGTGTTTTCCGGGTAACCAAGGAAGACACAGATAACGGAATGAGGAGCGAGTTTATGAGAGGTGGTGGCGGTGGTGTTGGGATAACAATGGCAACCGAAAATACGGAGACCATCGTAGGAGGGAGGAGTGCCATATAAGAGATGGTGAGGCGCATAGTTCCAGCGCGGACGACATGGCCAGAGGTTAAGGAGGAGGGTGGCGGTGGCGAGGGCATCTGGCCAAAACCGAGAGGGCATGTAGGCATGGAGAAGAAGGGTACGCACACACACATTGAGGGTGTGTAGGATGCGCTCAGCACGGCGATTCAGCTGGGAGGTGTATGGACACGTGAGACAAAACACGGTGTCATGGGAGGAAAGAAGATGGTGGATGGTGAGATTGTCAAATTCTTTCCTATTGTCGGTCTGAAGTGCGAGTATGGGTCGCGCGAACTGTCTGGAGACATAAGCATAGAATGCAATGAGAGTGGCGGCAACATCGGATTTCCTACGAAGAGGAAATGTCCACACAAAGTGAGAGTAATCATCGAGTATAACAAGATAATAAACATAACCAGAATTACTAGGTACTGGAGATGTCCATACATCACTATGAATTAACTCAAATGGAAAGGAAGCAACTGTGGAAGAGGAACTAAAAGGAAGACGAACATGTTTGCCTAACCGGCAGGCTTCACAGGAGTGTGCGGTCATTTTATTACATGAAAAAGAAAATCCTCTCATTATTTGACGAAGTTAAGAAGTGCTAGGATACCTAAGACGAGCATGCCAAAGATCGACGCCGGCGGAAAAAGCTCGAGGACCACCCGGAGATGACGGCGACTGAACCGGGTAGAGGTTGCCGGGACTGTCACAGTGAAGAAGAATCATCCTGGTGCGAGCGTCCTTCACAGAAAAGCCAATTTCATCAAATTCCACAGTTACAAAATTATCACGAGAAAGATTACGAACGGAAACTAACTTCTGGATGAGATGAGGAGAAACAATGACATTATTAAGAGAGAGAGGTCTAGAGTTAGAGGGAAAGGGTGCAGAACCGACATGAGAGATAGAAAGACCAACACCATTGCCGATGATGATGCGGGGGGGGGGGAGTGGAAGTGGGATGGAAGGAGCAGAGGTTACCCGGATGAGCGGACATATGAGCAGTGGCACCGGAGTCCATAATCCAATCGCCGCCACCACCAGAGTAGGGTGGCGGCTGCTGCAGCGCCGCTAGAAGGGCCGGGTCATAGTAGGGGGCGTCGTACGCACCGTAGGAGGGCACGACAGGAGGGGCGGGAGCACCGCCGTGGGCGCCGAGAGGTGCGGCCAGGAGCGCCTGATGCGTGCTCAGGCGGGGGCCGAGGATGCCCGAGACGGGGGGCCGCGGCACTGGCATACTGTATGCATGCACGACCCCCGTCCAAGGGTTGTAGCCTCCGGCTCAGGGTGGCGAGGGCTGCTGCTGGGGAGTTTGACCACCGCCGCCTCCACCTTTCCCTCTGCCTTGGCGTTGACCGCCGCGACCGCGGTGACGGTAGCCGCCGTTCCCACTGTTGCGCGGTGGTTGGGGCGGCTGCGGCACCGGCGTGGGGTGCGGGACGGCCGGAGGACAGGGCGCCGAGGGTGGTGTAGAGGCGCCGGTGGAGAGGCCGGCGGCAAGCGCGGTGTGGACGGCACGGGTGTGGAGGTGCTTCATCCACTGCTCCTCAAGACGAAGATAGGCCACCACCCGCTCGTAAGTAGGGTTGGCCATGAGGGTGAGGTTGGAGGCGGCGTTACCGAAGTCCTCGTTAAGGCTGGCAGTGAGCATCGAGAGGAGAAGCTCTTCGCCCACCTTGAACCCGACGTTGTTGAGCTCGCCGGAGAGGGTCTTGAGCCGGAGACAGAAGGCGTCGATGGTGGAGTCGTTCTGAAGACACCCAAAAAAATTTTGCTGCAAGAAAACAATCCGTTGAAGCTTGTTGTCGGTGAAGAGGCCATTGATCTTGGTCCACACCATGTAAGCATCGTCCCCATCGTGAACGAAGGTGTGGAAGATGTCCAGAGAGACGGTGAGGAAGAACCACCGGATGAGGGTGGCGTCGATGGCGAGCCAGTTGGCATCGTGGGCGCCGGCGAAGAAATTGGCGAGACCGTCCACACGATCACGAAGGTTGTACTCACGGAAGAGGAGATTGAAGTAGGTTTTCCAGGCATAGTAGTTTGCGGAGGTGTGGGAGAGGATGATGGGGACGTGATCGCAGAGGTGGATGTTGCGGATGTCGGCGGCTTGGGGCTCATCGGGCTCGGACTCATAGGAGGAGTCGAACGGGTTGCTAGGGGGTGCGTTGGAGGAGGAGGAAGTGCCGAGGGCCGACATGGCAGCAAGGAGGGATGGCGGTGCAGGATGGGATCGGGAGGGGATTTAGGGTTTCGGGAGGGAGGCGGCTCGGGGTGAGCGGCGGGGAGGGTGGGGGCGCGGCGGGGAGGGTGGAGGCACGGCGGGGTGAGGGTTGTGGTGGGGGAGGGAGGAGGCGTGGAGGCCGGGAAGGCGGCGGCGCGATTCAGCGGGAGCGGCGGCGGCCTGGAGAGGCGACGACGGCGCGGCTAGGGCTGGGACCGAGGGTTAGGCTGATACCATGTAGAAGAATAGGATGCAACTCCAATGTATTGATAGGTGCATATGCACAAGTATATATAATACATAGGGCAAGTCATATCCTCAACTATACACAAGGAGGAGACTTGGAGTACAAGAATACATGTGCTAAATACATATCTCAACACAACTCCTTCGTATGGTTTGCTCTCGTTCTCGCTCTTAGTACATGACGGCCACGTCAAAAGACCTCGTCGTCGACGCAAGACGATACATGACTTCTCGTCTGTGACCCAAGCAGCTGCTCAACACGATCCTTTCCTGCTGCAAGTGCGCCGGGCAGTTGATTGCTTAATTGGCAAAACAATTTCACTGTAAACTGCCCTAGCTTCATCTAACTAGCTAGAAAGATTGGTGTACTCATTTCTCTTAAATCAAACCAGAGAGGAGAGAGGGGATGTTTAGATCAACATCTCATCAGCAAGTTAACCTGAGTGAAAATATGACACCACTACCTTGTTTACCAGCCTTTAAACATATGCAAAGTGTATTGTTGCATGTTGTGGGGAGTGCTTCGGTACAACCCCCCCCCCTAAAACTTATAATGGGTAGTATGGTCATTTCACATTAGGTATAGGAATACCCACCCCGACACCGTACGTCCGTGCGCGACGTCGTATGCCCGCCCGCGTATGCCGCACCCGTCGATGTACGTACACCCGCCCGCGTACCCGCACCTGTCGCCGTACGTCTTTGCCGTACGCCCGCACATCTCCACGTTGGCGTCAACAGTTATTGGAGAAAAAAATACACGGTAGCCGCCGACACCCGCCGTTGGAACCCTAAACCCTAACGCATCCACGCCGTCTCCACATCGGCCCCCATCTGCACGAAATCACCGTCGCCCGGGTCGCCGCCAAAACAGACCGCCGCGCGTGCCCCAGCGCCGTTGCCGCTGCCGCCATGCGTGCCCCGGCGTCGCTGCCGCTGCCGCCGCGTTCCATTCCTGTCGCCCAGATGGCCGCCCACCCGTGATCTACGTCGCTGCCTCCCTCTGCGCACTATGCCTGCTACGACCGGTCATCGTCCTCCTGCCGTCGACACCTGCCTCCGCCGGCCAGCAACGTCACGCCGTCATCACGTTCGTCATCGGAGAAAATGGATCCGGCTGAAATCCTCGCCGCCGTGCAAGAGGTTGGTTGGAGACGTCGTTGTGCTTGATGAAATAATTGTTTTAGGGATGATGTTACATGGTGTTTGATTGATCTTAGAATTTTTTTAAAACATGTATAGTTAGAGGAGGAGGGCGATTATGATGCCGATGATTACGGCGAGGACAATGAAACCTCATCACTGAATATTGATGAACCTGCTGAGGAGAACTACATGAGTTTTGATGAATCTTATAGTGGCAATGTAAGTGTGACCAATGTTGATAAAAACAATAAATATGATAAACCGCATGGACAATTACATTTTTTTTGCATCATGCAGCGACATGGCGATAATGACGATGATATGGATATAGATGATTCATTTGCTGAAAGTGCACTCCGGGTATGTTTTTAAAAAAATCAGAGAATAAATGACATAATAACCATATGAGTGCTTACATGTATTTTTTTGAAATGTGCGCAGATGGACGAGGACGGTGACTTTGTGAGGAATATTGTGGACGATGAAAGTGACAAATCGCACGTTGATGCATCTCATGATGACAGCTCCAGCAAAGTAAGTTTTGAAAATTACATACATTAGATATTAAAATAATTACTGACTGACATAAATGGTTTAATGCATTAATTTACAGGGAGATGTAGATGGTACAAGCGGGAAGGATGAGCATGTTGGTGATGATCTGTTTAATTTTGACATCGGATTTGATGAATATCAGCAAGAATCATTGGACATGCATTGGAAGGTCATGAGGAAGATGTTCAAGTCACTAGGAGAGGCTTACAATTTCTATAACCAGTCTACTTACGAGCGTGGTTTCAGCGTCAGAAAGGACTCACTGAAATATTCGAAAGATCCTGAGGGAACTAAGTGCCTGAGAAAGTATCTGTGTGCGAGAGCTGGGAAACGAGAGGCAAAACTTTGTACAATGGAAGGCAGGACCCGCAGGCTAAGAGGGGAGACTCATTGCTTCTGCGATGCGCATATAACTTTGAAACTTGATAAAGAGCGTGACGTTTGGTATGTCAGCAGTTTCAGTGATGATCACAGTCACGTTCTAGCTAGACCGGATGAAGTCACGTTTCTTCGATCTCATAATCAGATAAAAGAATATCAGAAAGCTGAGATCTTAACTATGGTAGGTGCTGGAATCAGGAAACATATGATTTATGATAATCTCGTTAGTAGGTATGGGTCATATGCAAAGGCTAGTTTTGGGAGGAAGAAGCTTTATAACATGTGTTATAGAGAAAAAATGAAGTTTCTTGCACAAGGTGATGTAGACGCTGCCATTGGGATCATGATGACCAGAAAAGAGAGAGATCCAGATTTCTTCTTTGAGCACACCGTCGATGATGAAGGAAGGCTGGAAAACATATTCTGGTGTGATTCTCAATCACGTCGAGACTATGTTGACTATGGTGATGTGACAGTCTTTGACAACACATATAGGATGAATAGGTATGTCATGCCATTTATACCTTTTGTCGGTCTGAACAACCACCGTTGCACCAAGGTATTCGGTTGTGCTCTTGTGTCTGACGAGACGGAAGATACATATGTCTGGCTACTTCAGACGTTTTTGAGGGCTCACTGTCAGAAGAGGCCCAGGTCAGTAATTACTGATCAAGATGCAACTACGATTAAGGCCATCAGAAAGGTACTTTCGGAGGTTTGGCATCGTCTTTGCTCGTGGCATATTGAGAAGAACATGCAGAAACACCTTCATCATAAGTCTCTAAAGGACTTCAGGTCTCTACTTTATTATGCCACTTCAAAAAAAGTATTTGAGGAGAGATGGGCAACGTTTACCGCCAAATGGCAGTCGGAGAAAACAAAGACATGGTTACGTAGGATGTACAAGAAGAAAAGGCTTTGGGCTGCATCATATCTGTCTGGTGGGTTTTTCTTAGGTATGCAAAGTAACCAGCGAAGTGAGAGTCTGAATTCATGCCTTCACTTGCATCTCCGGTATGACTATTGTTGATATGATTGTGCACTATGAGAACTGCATAGTTCGTCTCCGTGAGAACAAGGCGCATGATGATTACACAAACTCACAGACAGTCCCAGTACCAGTATTGGACGAGTGTAAAGATATTGAGAAATCAGCTGTCCGTGAGTTCACTGCGGCAAACTTTTATATCTTACAGGAAGATATGAAGAAGGCATGGGAGCTTGAGGTCCTAGAGAGACTGAGAGGAAGAGACACTCACAGATTCATACTGACATGGAAGGAAAATAGGGATATCAGATTCACTATGGACTACACCCCAGGTAACTCCGAAGAAACCGTGAAGTGCAGTTGCAGAAGTATGTATCGCAAAGGACTTCCTTGCAAACATATTCTTCATGTTCTGATTCAGCTACGCTTACGTGAGATACCTAAGTGTTTAGTACTGCGGTGGTTGAGCCAAGTTGCAAGGGGTGGACTTCCAGTGAAGCGCACTAGCGATCTATTTTCGTGGGGATGGGTAGGTGTAGGGGACAGAGCTAGGTACAGCGACTTGACTATCTTATCTGCCGAAGCAACTCATAAAGCATGCCATAAACCATTTTTATTCGACAAGTTGAAGGCATCTCTGAGGGACATAATAGATAATGATTACACTGAGGAGGATGAGCCTGGTGCAGAGGTAAAGTTTGTGAACGACAATGCATTTGAGCCTAATCAAGATCATGGTCTTGTTCGTGATCCCGCAAAAGTTAACACCAAAGGCGCACCAAAACAGAATGTTAAAGGCCGCGGTAAGGATGGTCCTGTTGTCACTAAAAATGGGCGACCTAAAGCTTTTGATGAGAATAGCAAACGTCAATGTGGACAGTGCGGTCTTACGGGTCAGTATAAGTCCACGTGCCCTCAAAATCCTAAGTAAGATTTTCGTATGTTATTGTAAATCCTATTGTTCAAACCAAATTTATTTGTTTATTGTGAATTAACACATATCTTACTGTTTTGATATGTAGGAACTTTGGTTGAATTCTGGAGTATGGAAGATTGCTTCACCCTTTGATTGAAGACAATTTTTTGATGGATTGCTTCTATCTATGTGATCTTTTTTAATTGTTAAATTATGTTGTATGAGACTTATTTTACTTTGTTGATGTCAGACTTTGTTCATGTCAGACTATTTGCTACGATAATGACATAAGTATTTGTTTGATGACAGACTATGTAATGCCAGAAGTATTTTTACTCTATTTATTTTGATGTGCTCATTATGCACTGTACTGCCGTCGCTGTTTACTGTTGATTTTCTGCACTGTCGCCGTCGCTGTTTACTGTTAGTTTTCTGCACAGTCGCCGTCGCTTACAACCCAATCATTTTTTTAAAAGCCTGACAAGTGCGCCGGCGGCACTGTCCCACAGGGCAGCGTCGGACGGCGGCACTATCCCACAGGACAGCGTCGGACGGCGGCAGTAGAGCGAGTTTATCAGAGGAGTTCGACTGCCTATGTGCCGCCAGGTATATCAGCCGGTCGTCACGCGCTCCGTCGGGCGAGGTGGGACTAAACATTTCCCGTCGCCCCGCGTGGTACTTGGGCCCTCGTCGCGCGCTCCGGCGGGCTGTACAGTGTTATTGGGCCGGCCCACGCGGTCACGCGCATCGCTGCAGGCACGACGGCTGCGATAGGAAAGGTTTAGTCCCACCTCGCCCGACGGAGCGCACGACGACCTGCTTATATACCCGGCGGGGCATATGCAGTCGAACGCCTCTGATTAAATCGCTATGCTACCCGTCGTTCGACGCTGCCCTGTTGGACAGTGTCGTCGGTCCAGTCTGACGTTAGACTGGCCGGCGCACTTGTCGGGCTATTTTTTTAAAAAAACTAAGAACGTCGGTGTTATAAGCCCACGGCGACGGTGCAGAAAAACAACAGTAAACAACCACGGCAGTATAGTGCATAATGAATACATGGGCATTTTTTTAACATTTACCAGTATAGGAAAACATGGACTGTTCTATCCAAACAAGTTGATGACGGCAGAAGGAATAATTCAAATTTAAAGACAACTGCGTGAAGAGAAAATAATAATGCAAATGTCATTCTCGACTTAAATATTCAAAATCGTAGTGTCTTCTTCGTAACAAGATATCAAAGTCGAAATAAATGTAAACATCATTTGAGCCTACAAAATTTTCTAGTACATAAATTTTCTCACATTTATTTCTTCTTTGCAAGCCGGGTAACTTTGTCCTTCACATCGTTGAGCGTATTTCTCTCCGAAAAAATAAGTTACGCAATCATTAAGTCCCTCAATTTATCAATTGACCCCTATTAGAACTTCATATTAGTACAATCCAAACAGTATTACATAATGAATTCAATTGAATATAAGCATTTGAAATAAAACCAGACCTGGGAAAAATGGCTTGTCCATTTTTCACCATTCCAATATTGAAAGCATCGAAGAACAAATATTACACATGAATTGTTGGTCCATACAAACAATGGTTCATAAGTTCACATTTCAGGTAAGATATTAAAATAATATGAAAGTATTTACTCGCCCGTCTTCTTGTTGTGGCATCTTATACGTTTTGATAGGCCAGGTAGACACATCCGGATAATTCACAACACCGCTCGCATTCGCATCACGTATGTCATATCCAAGTTGTTTTCTCTGTTCATATAAATGATAGCACGGAAAGAATTTAACATAGTTCAGTTACTAAATGATAGTTTCAATATGCTCATGTAAATTTATGACGTACCAGCTCCTCAACTTTGTCTCTAATTTCACTGTCAAGTTCGGGTCCCATCAAAGAATCAAGAACCTGGAACTCTTCCTTCGGGCGATGCATGACGACCAAAACCCAGTGGGTATTTCCCTTATTAAGAGGAATATAAATCTGCATCACAACGAAAATATGATGTAATCAACACATACTCTCACTACTAGAAATCCCCATATTTCCGACGGTGAAATCTAATAGCCGACGGGCCGTCGGCCATTACTGCAATAGCCGACGGTCTTGATAGTGGCCGACGGTTATTGCACACTCACGGGTATGACTACTAATAACCGACGGTATACTAAAATACCCGACGGGGTAAACCCAACTCTTGTTTATACAATTTAATGCCCGACGGTTCATTGTAATAACCGACGGTTTTTGCTGTACCCACTGGGATTACATGTAATACCCGACTGTTAAATTTAATAGCCGAAGGTCAAAACAAAACTCTCGGCTATGAGTGGAAATGGTCGACGGTCAATATGTCACTCTCGGTTATTTGATTAGATACCCGACCGGAGATAGTAATAACCGATGGTTGACTTTCACCCTCAGTGATATGTTTCGATCGACGAATGCAATAAACATGTACATGACCGATGGTTTTCCAAATAATTTCCGTATAAGTAAATTTCCCACAATTAGATTCTAGCACTGCTATAAGTTGTATTGTTATTTATCACTAATTAATATGATGATTAAAAAATTTGGTCCCAAACAATGCAAATATGATGGTTTAAAAAATGACATGTTTGAAAAATGTTCACTTACAAAGTATCACAAGGATAAACCCCATTGAGGGACCAGAAGAGATCGCCGGCCAGAGTAGATGAGGCAAAGGTGCTCAGCGTAGTCTTGTATATACATGTCTGGGTTGGGTCTTCACCGTGTGGCACATGGCGTCTTGCCGAAGTGGAGTGTGTTGTCACTGCAGTCCGAATGGTATTAGTTGCTGGCAATCTTCTGGGGAGCATGTAGTTGGAATGCTTTAATAAGCTTAGTTAGTTCCTTCTCTCGACATGCTCCACACTCGTTCCGGTGCTTTCAAGGTTTGGACACTTTTAGCTATCCAACGGGACGCACCAAATGTCCGTCGACCAGTCCGGGCCATCAAAATCTGCTAAACATGAAGCAAATCTGGGGGAGCTTTGGGGGAGCTCAGACAATCCTCTTGTCTTAGTGTCAGTTTGACAACATGTCCTCACAGTCCATGTGATTTTCTTTTAGGTCCGCCTAGCCCACTCATGGCCCACTCCTGCTGTCCAGATTTGATGATTATGGTTGGATGACCGGCTCCCTTAGCGTTGTCTGTGGACACATCCGGACATGTCCGTGGAGATTTGAAGCATCTGTTTTAATGTATAGCTTTGAGTTGACCTAATCCTCTCACTCTCAGCACTAGTTGTCGCTTAGATATGTCGCCGGCACCACCTAATGTATTAGCTCTCCTCGCTTGACTCGCCTCCCTCTTCTCCTCCACTCTTGTACTAGGATTTGACCCCGAATGCAAGCTCTCAAGCGCCAGGCAGCAAAAGCAGCAGTTTGGCAGCGACACAGAACACCGATGTGGACTAGTCGCCCGAGAGGTACCACACGCAGTTTGGCAGCGCGTTCAGTCCAATCCCTCTGCTTGCAAGCACAAAACTTCTTTGACTCTGTCTTGCAACAGTGACACCCTCCTCTTGCAGTGGCGGTGGTTGGTGGTGCACGGCTCCCTGGCCTTAAGCAATGAGGCCGCTACAGATGAGAATTGTAGCAGCGGCGACAACCACATCATGTGCCTGCAATGGTCTGAGGGGTTTGCAGTAACGAAAGGTGCAATTGGTAGCATGTCGATTAAGCTATTAGGCTAGAGGAGAGTGGTGTGTGGGACCCCTAGGACATGTATCAAGCAAACAAAGTGGTCAACACGTGCTTGTGATCCGTTGGGTGATAAAAAAATTGTTCTTAATTTTATTTGAGTTTAAAATGTTGCAAAGTATATTTCAATGTCATACATTGAATTTACTACATTGTATTTATTTATTTTTATTTTTTTGTGAAATTGCTACATTTTATTTAAATTTGATGAAATATAATTATGATCAATGTTTTGATGTACAGAAGAATATATTCAGAGGAATATATTATAGAGGAATGTATAAGAAGTAAAAAAAAGTTCAAGTCATATTTACACGCGGCGTTGAAAGTTTCAACGCACACAAGCGCGAAATGAAATATTCTAAATAGCCCACTCGGCACGAACTCGCAGTTGCTTTCATCTAACCTCCCCTGTTAGCCGTCGTGGCCTATCCTCACCTCGCCGCCATAGACCAGCCCTCACCTCCCCTGCACCCCACCGCCTAGCTTCAGATCGACTGCTTCCATCACCTCTCCACGGCAGCTATGGCCGGGGAGGCTGGAGACATTTGCTCCTCTCACCCCTTTCTATCATCCCGTAATGTGCAAGTGCACCCAGATCTCTCGCCAGTTCTGGCGGTGCCGTGCAACACTCGTGAGCTACGACGCTAGGTCAGTGCCTCCTTTCCCTTCCCGGGATTTCCTCTCTCCTCTCACCTTGTCTCTTCTTTCTTCTCTTTCTGCAACAACAGTACGCTAGCGGTGGTGGCAGGCAATGGCGAGTGTACTGATGGTCGAGCGGCAGCGCGGGCTAATGGGTTCTGCTCTGTTCTCGCTCGCCATTTACTATACTGTAGTACTACTCAACAAGTTAAGGTGTCCTGCAATCCCCATCTATTCTAGTCTGATTGATTTCTGATGTCAAATCTTAGATAGCTAAGATGTCAAAATTGGTACGATTCACACAACTATGATGGAAATACTACCACAAGGGAATAGTAGTAGTAGCTTCGCTTAATTTGTACACCTAGTTATTCAGTAACAAAGTAAGATGAGGAAATACGTGCATATTTAGATGATGCAAAACATTGCCATGGTTTGTGCCACACTTGACTAGACTATTTGAATCTTGGTAAGGTACCAGAAATATCTTCCCCGATAACAGAGACCTAATGAACGCAGGGTGGATTCAGACTGATGAGGCTATCCAAGATCGCTCGGAACAAGGCGAAATTGGTGAAGCACGAAGTCCTTGTCGACGGCTTCAGTAAATACAGTTCCAAAAACAATAAAATGAGAAACATTCAGATAAGGCTTCGCCGACAAACATGTTATACTCTTCTGCAATTTAGGTTACTACACTGCGCTTGAGCTGTACAGAGATGAAGTGTTCGACTGAAGCATCAACACATACGCCTTGCTTCATCCTTTATGGGTCAGTCTAACTTTCTGTTCCGTATGCAGTTACTATGCATACGTAGGCTCTCGTTTTGTGTTGTCCTTGTAAAGTGTTTGATGAATTCCTTGCCTGTCAAAATGATATCCTTGGAACCTAAAGGTAGCTTGTTGCCCAGATCCCTGTTGGCTCTCTAAATTCATGGCAGCCACATCCGTTATCTTCGAGAAATCTTGTATGATTTCATCTGCCATTTTATTGGCTTTTCCATTAATCGGCAGCTGTGTAAAGGTACAACTACATATTCAACAATTAGGAAAATAGTACCACAAATAACTGAATGTTCGGATGGGTAAATAGATTTTATCTCGCGTGAATACACAGAAATACATGGAAGTATATTTAGAGGTCAAAAAGTACTAGTATGTAGCCTTGTGGATAAAAGATGCAAAATAGTGAACTAGTTTATTTTTACTGTTCATGTTTATATTTAAGTTTCTCTTGCCCAGATGCATGGTTTGAAAAGGAATGAATTACTGGTGTAACACTAGTAATTGTCAACGTACACTGAGTTCCTAATTCCCACAGTAAGACGTGATTAGCTATATATCTCCATGCATAGATGTTTCTAGACCAATTAATTTAGTTCACTGTAGCTTCCCTAAAAAAAGTTTATTCCTTGTAGCTCAATCAAATTTCATTTACATTGCATTGTTTTTTTATCTCTTTTACAACTAGTCTTGTCATTTCTTAGGGAGTGTCAAGCAATATTACAAGCGGTCCGAGTTGTGTGAATGATCATGACATTGATGATGATGAGGATGACATCTATGGCAATGAGGGAGATGATAGCTGTGGCGATAAACATTATGATAAATAAAATATCTGAAGTTTGTGGACAATTTAGCTTATGCAAATTGTCTGGACCTCTCTGATACTATTTTTTTTTTATTCGACACTTCCTAGATGGATTGTTATTGTAAATGTAATTCATATGCAACTCATTATGTTTGTAATACCTAGATTATGCTAAATGTTCTTTTGGCCATGTGCGGTTGTGTAATTATGAGATGTATTGGAAATGACAATATTATGAAATATTGGGTAATATATTGCACTTCCCTCTCAGTGAAATTAATCAGTGATGGTTGACTAATGGCCTATGGCACAACAAACATCTTGGGTATAAAAATATGCATACAGGCACTTTAGACAGTCGGCGACTTTCTAAATTGAAGGTGCGAGGCTGCGAGCTAACCTCTCAACTAAAGGAATCCCCCAAAGGGGTGTATGCACCATCGGTAATTACAATAACCGATGGTAATTGGCTCTCCTCTCGGTTGTACATAACCCTGACGGGTTGTATATACCGTTGGCTATTACGAAAACCGATGGTAAACAATAACCGTCAGATGATAAACACCCGACAGTGAACCGTCGACTATAAGCGCATTCGACCTACTGGGAGCAAGGTGTAGGCAACAAAATATCCGACGGCTCACCGTCGGCTTATTACTGTGAGCAAACATATAATATGACGGTACCGCCGGTAATTAGTGTAATGGCCGACGAAGCATAGCCGACGGGAGATGGCCGACGGTGTACCGTCAGTTATAAGAGTATCCGACGGTGAACTTAAATATCCGACGGTAATTGGACCCTCGGCTAAAACGGGAAATCTAGTAGTGTCTCTTATTATTTATATCCCATATATGCATACATTAAGGCAGTTGAACTTACCTTATCTTTTTTAAAATACTCATTAGTGCATCTATTCACGGGTCCATTCTTCTTTGCCACAACTTCGTTGTCATTTTTTCCTGGCTCAGTGTCCGATCTAAATTCAAGTAACCAATTGACCAGCCAGGTCGGCATTATATGATGATCGTCACCAACAACTCCCAACAGATACGACCAATAAGCAATAATAACTTGAAAATAATTTAAATGATGTACAACAATTCCAATTTGCATTGAATGCTAATAGAAAACACAACAATAACTTACATCACTGGTTAGCCATTGATGGTTAAGAATCTTACAAGCCCTCTTTGCACTGAGACCTTCGCGCATGCCATCATTGAATATTTCCTTCTTTTTATGTTTTGCTGACCTCTCATAAGCACGAACAAACTTAACACTAGCTTTAATCACATCGTATTCATCTTGAAAGACTTCTTTCTCGAATAGTTCTGCAATACATAACGGTAATATGTTAATAAATCAATGATAAGTAGTAAGTTCAGCTCGAAAACAATATGATAAAACTCACTTGCTTTTGCTGAACGTTTTGCACGCTTTGTCGGTATAGCTTGCACATAAGGAGACTTTATAAGGTTTGATACCTTCCGCTTCCGTTTTCCTACAACCTCCTCCTGTACCTCATCTTTCTAATAGAATCTACAGATCCACGTGATGCGATTTCATCTGTTCCTAAAGATGTAACGGATTTCTCATCAGATACCTTAGGAACTTCGATAGGATCTTCTTTATCATGCTTGAAACTATTCCAATATTCAGGTGTGTAATAATAAGGTCTCTTATCTTTAGAATCATTAATATCATCTTCATCATCCTCTTGCACATTCTTTTTTCCTGGTGTTTTGAAATTTTCCATGTCAGGATTATATACAAATTCTTTACGAGGTTTTCCACCATAGTTTCTAGTTTCACTATTTTCACCATACTCATTCTCTTCTTCCTTTTCAATATCACCGGCTTTGTAGACTACGACGCTTTTGTTCTATTTCTCTATGACCCTTTGTGATTAAAAATTAGTTGTAGTTAGTTATGTGACACATCAAAAAACAAAGTGAACGGCAAAATAAGAAAACTTGTACCTGTGCGCATAGCTCCGGCATACGAAGCATGTCCTTACGAATGTGCTTCAGCTCAGTCAAAATCTGATCCATAATAGGGTTCTGGGTAGCGGAAGCCTTAGATGTACTCACACCTGTTCTCCTTCCTGTAATGTGAGACTTTCTCGTACTGGATTTCTTGTTTTTTTCAGGCTGTTCCATTCTAATTTGTTTAATCGGTACTCTTCAGTAATGGTGTCATCGATCTACAACATAAAGAATCATACATTCATATTTAATTAATAATTAATTGCAGACTTTAAATGAAAAAATATATATTTAACTTATTACCATCCCAACACCACAACCATATTGAAAGTCGTACTTGTCTCTTTTCTCCGCTGCCGCTTCTGTCCAATTCCTCATCAAAGGGCTCAACAGCGCTAAAGCATCATACTGCGGACCGGTGTTTCGCTGCACCTTCTCCCAATATAGATACTACAAAACAAAAAAACTACCATTTAGCATGTGTTACACTATTATTACATAATACAAATATTCAACTTAATAAATAAATCATACCTGCAGAAGTGCTAGGTTGCCATGTGGCCATTCCCTAACACGGCCGGGCTGCAGGACCATACCCTCCGACAAACAAAACCGCAAAGTGAATGTGTTCCAGTTGAACTTTTTATCTGCCTGACATCTTGCACTAGTGCATAATAATTCTTCAGAATGTACTCATCAGACACTGGTGCAATTATAGTCCCTAACAGGACGAGAAACGCCATCCGAACAAATTCATCGTTCGTGTTTTTATTTCTCACAATCTTCTTAATAAGATCATCAATCAATATTTTACCATTTTTCTTGTTAACAAAACTAGCTAGAATTTTTTTATTGCTTTGCCTTGGTCCATACTCAAAAAACTAGAAACATCCACTCCTTCATTCTTCAAACCAAATATAGCAAACACATCATTAGGCCTTAGTGAAATCAACCCTTTTTTCTGGCTGCCTCTTGGACCATGATTTTTTTACCACTAGGATTGTAACCTTGCATCATAAGCGCAAGCAAATTATCACGCATCTTGACCGAAGGTATTCGTAGCATGCCCTCCATCTCCGTTTCGTAAAATGTAAATCACTGACTTGGTGTTAACTTATTAACAAGACTAACCCACTTTTCTACGGAACATGCAATCACACCATCGATGTCCATACCGCATATAATAATATCTATGTGATGTTGCATGCAACTAATGTGTTATATTATGATGAAAATACTAAAAGAAATACCTACCTGACGGCGACTAGTACAGGCGACGGCGACCACAGCGGCTGTCAGCGACGTCTGACGGTGACCACTGCGTCTGACGGCGGGCACTGACGGCCGGCGCTGACGGCGGGTGGTGACGTCTACTAGTGCGGGGTGACGACGGGTGTTGGCGGCGGGGCGACGCTATCGGGCGGGGAACGACAGTGTGGGTGGCGGCGACCGACGTGGATCAGATCGGGTGCGTCGTCGGCACGTACGAGGCAAAAGTGCATGCGCGACGTGATTGGGCACCGACGTCCACGATTGTCAGGAATATTCCCTCAGCTAGCAACGGCTCGTGCAGATATTTGTGCCGTCGGGCCCACGGCGATTATTAACCATCAGTGTGGGCGACGGCCGGTTGATTTTAATAAGCGTATGTATACAATATTAGTGTGGGCGACAGCTAGTTTAGTCCCACCTCGGCCGCCGAACGACACCCCGACCAGCTTAAATAGCTGCGTCAGTTAACCCATACATAGTCATATTTAATATTGTGATATGACTCTACATAACTGCCCGACAGTACGACTGTTCGGGTTGTACTGCCCGGGCAGTTAGGTAAAGTCACATCGCACTATTAAATATGTATTTAATTATTGGTAGAATTTTATCATTTTGTGTATTTTTTTAACTTTACATGAAAAACAAACATGTTCCTGACATTTTTTTACTGCGTCAAACGTCACAAAACTTTTTCACACGTTGGTATCACCATCCATAGCACCCACGCCAATTTACATATTTTTTCGATGCTCTACGGATTTTCTATGATTTTCCGGGCCGGAAACCCAAAAATACTGCCCGGACGTGACGCAACGTGCGTTCGTAGTCGGATTTCGTTCATATCTGGCCTGCGGTACCCGGGCAGGGCCCCACACGCGCTGGCAAAAGTTGGGTGCATTCCGGCAAACTGCCCAGGCACTTGCTGTGGAAGGCGGTGGTTTCTGTATGGGTGGAGGGGACACTCGGTCGCACGTCTCTCTGTCGCATCCGCCAAACTCGCTCATTTTCTTTCCACGGGCCACAGCGACCATGTAGGACACGCACGCCAAAATTTGTCGCGTTTCGAAGCTCTATGGATT
>NC_041389.1:466035853-466038666 GCF_002162155.2 Triticum dicoccoides | reverse complement strand
GGTGGTTTCGGTAAGGATGGAGGGGACCCTCGGTCGTACGTCTCTTCGTTGCATCCGCCAAACTCGCTCATTTTTTTCACGGGCCACAGTGACTATGTAGGACACGCACGCCAAAATTTGTCGCGTTTCGAAGCTCTACAGATTTTCTATGATTTTCTGGGCCGAAAACCCCAAAAACACTGCCCGGACATGACGCAACGTGCGTTCATACTCAGATTTCGTTCATCTTTGGCGTGCGGTACCCGGGTGGGGCCCCACATGCGCTGGCAAAAGTTGGGTGCATTCCGGCAAACCGCCCAGGCACTTGCTATGGAAGGCGGTGGTTTCGGTGTGAAAAGGTGTGTATGGAACACGTTTTTTCTGTAACCTTCGAACATGCCCAAATTTTTGTATCGCATTGTATCTACATGAGAATCATGCGTGCCAATTTTCTGTGCATTTTGGGTCTGTTTGCATTTTCTACGGTTTTTGGCGTCGACAGTCCGAAAACACTGTTATTAATATAAATTATTTCATACTAACTTTTTTAAAAAAAATTACGAATTCCATGTTCTAATTTCGTTTTTTCCTTTTCCTTTCTTCCTCTCTTAATCTTTTCTTTTATATAATTTTTATTATACTTTCAGATTTACTGGTAAACTATTTAATTTTAATTTCTTTCGGGTCATTTTTATTTTATAAAATGATTGAATTTTTCTTCATAATATTTCATAATAATTTTCATTCCAATATAACGATAGTTCATTCAACATTACCATGGTTAATTTTACATTAGATCTTAAAAAACTTAATTAAACAGGACTTTAACCAAAATTAATTAAATATAAGGACCTAATCTAAACCTAATCTACTTGTCTTTGTCGGAGGCGGCAAGGTCGACGATCTCGCCCGCACCGACGTCACCGTCGTCGTCACCGTCGCTGTCGTCGCTGCTCTTGCTGCCGTCGTCCTCCTCTGGAGCCACCTGCGGCTGCACCGCTTTGATGGCCGCCGCCGCATCCAGTGCGGCCTACAGCTCGGCGGCCTTTGCTGCCGCCACCATAGCCGTCGCAGCGTCGAGTGCGGCCTGCAGCTCGGCCGCCTCTCTCGCCTCCGCGGCCGCCGCCGCGGCCGCAGATTCTGCCTGCGACGCCCGCAGTGCGATGAGGTAGCCGGGGCAGTCGTCGGGGTCGCCGTCCTCGCGCAGTGCGAACTGCTCCGGCGGGATCTCGACGACGGGAGGGGAGGCGGGCCGGGCGAGGGTGGGAACCGGACAGCGGGACGAGCTTGGAGACGGCGCGGCCGCCGGAGGGGGACGGCGCGCCGGCGCGGGGCGGAAGACGAGTCGTGCGGGGCAGACGACGAGCCTCGCGGGCCAGACGACGAGCCACCGGTCCGCGACTCCCAACGAGCCTGCGTGACGGACGTTCCAGTAATCTTTGCCTTTCCAAAACCGAGCACGGCCGACGATGTTCCACCGGCCGCCCTCGTGCCGGCGGAGCTCATCCGGCGACGCGCCGAGCCCCCTAGTCGGGTACCCGTCGGCGGTGATGTGGAACGCGTGCGGCAGACGGAAGCCCGGCGGCACCATTATCCCGAGACGGATGAGCTCGTCGGTCTCCGGCGTGCTCAGGCTCGTCGGCCATGAGCCGTCGCTGCCGTCGGACGCCGTGGAGGCCGCCAGGAAGGGAGCGCGTTGGTGGGTGGGTGAGCGGGGTGAGGCGCGTCGAGTGGAGTGGGGGAGGCAGACGGGAGAGGAGCGGCGTTTTAAAGACGGGCGTCGGTGGGTGGGGGAGGCAGTCCGGTAGGTGACCGAAGCCCCAGCTTAACGCCGGCATTAATGGCGCATCTGGCCGGTGGCCACCTAGGGAACAGCCCTTGACAAACGCCTAGACGGCACGCAACCGCCCGTCCCACATGTCGCGTCGTGTTTTTTTCTTTTTCTTTTTTTCCCTCTAGTCGACGCCACGTCGCCACGAAAACGTCGCTCGACAGGTCGCGTCGTCTTTTTTTTCTTTGGTCGTTGGCGTACGTACGTGGACGGCCGCGTGTACGGGGAGTCGACGTACAACCCCGTCGCGCGGGTACAACCCCGTCGCGCGGGCGGGTACAGCCCCGTCGCGCGGGTACAACCCCGTCGCGCGGGCGGGTATGTAACGCCCCGGATTCGTTGCGCCAGGTGTCTGCCAGTTATTCGCCTTCGTTGCCATGTCATTTGCTTGCGTGTTGCATTTTGCCATGTCATCATGTGCATTTCATTTTGCATACATGTTCGTCTCATGCATCCGAGCATTTTCCCCATTGTCCGTTTTGCAATCCGGCACTCCTATGTCATCCGGCGTTCCCCTTTTGTCTTCTATTGTGAGCGGGTATTAAACTTTCTCGGAATGTCCCGAGGTTTGCCAAGCGGCCTTGGTATAGCACCGGTAGACCGCCTGTCAAGTTTCGTGCCATTTGGAGGTCGTTTGATACTCCAACGGTTAACCGGGTAACCGTAAAGCCTCTTTTGTTTGCAGCCCAACACCCCTTCCAAAGTGGCCCAAACCCAGCAAACTACCCTCTATGCTCTCGGTCGTTCGATCACGATCGCGTGGCCGAAAACCGCACCTCATTTGGACTCTCCTAGCTCCCTCTACCTATATATATATGTGTGCCTCCCCGAAATTCGCGGATGAAACCCTCCAAACCCTAGTGTCTTCCTCCTTGCGCCGCCGGACACGTCCGTCCGCGCCGAACGTGTCCGCCGGACACGTCGCCCCGGCCAATGGCATGCTGCCACGTCATCGTCGCCGCTGCCTCAGCCAACCTCCACGCGCCACGTGGCCGCCGACCGT
>NC_041389.1:466028860-466035338 GCF_002162155.2 Triticum dicoccoides | reverse complement strand
CGACGCCGGCCGCGCCTCCCGCGCCGCGCCGCGCCTCCAGCGCCGCCCCGGCCTCCGCCGGTGCCGGATCCGGCAAGGGGCCGGCTGGATCCGTCCGCCCCGACCTCCCCGGCCCTCCTCCGGCCATCTCCACGCCCAACTCCGACAATCTCCGGCGAGATCCGCCGCGCCTCAATTTCCGTGCCCGGGTCAACCCCCAGATCCGGAGGTATATTTTCTCTAAGTCCCAGATTTCTTGCATAATCATGCCATGTTCGACCTGCTGTATCTTTGCATCCGTAGCTCCGTTTTGTGCGTGTAATATGTCAAATTGTTCGTCTCGATGAGTAATTCATTTCATTCCAGTGTATCATTTTCATTTGAGCTCATCTTGATGCCCGAAATGCTGTTGGAAGAGTGCATGTTGATGTTAATCTCCTGAAACTGTTATAACTTGCTCATTTATCATTTTTGCCATGATTGATGTGTGCATCCTATGAGTATGAGCTCTACATTTGTTTTGATCTATGCCATGCCATCTTCCCAGGGGTGCCAACCATGTATTTTTGTGAGTTGTGTGCTGAGTGCATCGAGCTTGTTAAGTAGTGTACTTGCTGTTGCTGTTTTCCTGACAGATTCTGTTATAGTTTGTTGCTATGTTAACATGCTTCTACAAATCATTGTATGCATAATCTGGAGATGTCCTATAAACATGTTTTGATCTACATGTCTTGCTCTATCCATTCATGCCCTTGGTTGCAATTATAGCCTGCTGGAACATGTTGTTATCTTGCTCCAAAGTTTGCTAAATGATGTTGCTGTCAGCCTGTTAACATTAAGTTCACTTGTCCCCATGTGTTTTACTAGTGATCCATGCACCTTATGACCTTGCTCTTGCCATGTATAGCTTCACAAACATGTCTTCTTACTGTTGGTTGCCTTGCCATGCCATGTATTGCTCTGTGGTGAGTGGTTCAAGCTCACGAACATGCCTACTTATTGTTGTTCCTGCCATGTATGAATCTGTCATATAACTTGCGATGTTTACATGGGTGCCATCATATTTTCTGTGCCTTTTTGGCTCATGGTCAGTAAGGGACTTTTGATCTATGCTTTTAGTAGATTCATGCCATACCTTTTTTTGCCATGTTAAGTTCCTGTAACATGTTGTTTGATAGCTCTAAACATTGCAACCTGATGTTATTTCTGCTAAAGTCTGAAACTGTTATTATTTGCAATATCTCCATGTGTGTTTGAGCATGTTCTAGTTGTTTCTGGAGATAGCTCAGTGTTCATGTTTTGTTATTCTTTACCTATACTTCATGCCCATGCCTTTTGTTATTATGTTGGGGTGCTGTAGCTTATTATTTTGATGCTTGCAATATGCCTAGTTGCTGTTATGGACAGATTGTTGTTATGACTTGTATAGTGTGCATGTGTTGAACCGTTGCTCCGTTTTGAGTGTGCTCTATATGAAACTTGCTTGATTTTGCATGTAGTTTCATATTATCGTGTTGCATCCTTGTTTTGGTGTGTTTGCTTGATGTTTGGGTGCATTTTGCGTTAATGCCATGCTTAACTTGTTTTGCTCATATCTTCTAGGCCGTAGCTCCGAATTAAATGAACTTTATATGTAACTTGACTAGAATCTCGTGTAGATCATCATGGTGCATTTTAACTTGCTGTTTAACAACTTGAACGTAAGGTTTGTTCAGTTCTGGACCAATTTCGAAATATGCATATGAGGACTTACCGGAATTGTTATATGTTGTTTCTGGCCTCATTTAAACTTGCCTTGATGTGTTGTTCTTGTATGCATCATCTCTTGCCATGAGTGGCCTCATCTAGCTTTGTCATGCATCTTGCTTGTTGTGCATCATGTCTTGTCTATGTGTGGTGTGTTTACCTATGTTGTGTGCTTCTTCTTGTTAGTTCCTGTTTCGTTGCGATCGTGAGGATTCGTTCGTCTACGGTTGGTTCGGCTTCATCCGTTCGTCTTCTTCATGGACTCGTTCTTCTTCCTTGCGGGATTTCAGGCAAGATGACCGCTACCCTGGATCTCACTACTATCATTGCTATGCTAGTTGCTTCGTTTTATCGCTATGTTGCGTTACCTATCTTTTGCTCATCAAGCCTCCCAAATTGCCATGAACCTCTAACCTTTGACACCATTCCTATGCAAACCGTTGTTTGGCTATGTTACCGCTTTGCTCAGCCCCTCTTATAGCATTGCTAGTTGCAGGTGAAGCTGAAGATTGCTCCATGGTGGACAGGATTTTTGGTTGGGATATCACAATATCTCTTATATTATTAATGCATCTATATATTTGGTAAAGGGTGGAAGGCTCGGCCTTATGCCTGGTGTTTTGTTCCACTCTTGCCGCCCTAGTTTCCGTCATACCGGTGTTATGTTCCCGGATCTTGCGTTCCTAACGCGGTCGGGTGATTTATGGGACCCCCCTAACAGTTCGCTTTGAATAAAACTTGTCCAGCAAGGCCCAACCTTGGTTTTACCATTTGCCTCACCACCACCTATACCTTTCCCTTGGGTCGGCCAACCCGAGGGTCATCTTTATTTTAGCCCCCCCGGGCCAGTGCTTGTCTAAGTGCTGGTCCGAACCAGAGTCCTTTGCAGCGCCCCCTCAAGGAAACTTGAGGTCTGGTTTTAGTTGTACGGAGAGCTCATCCGGTGTTGCCCTGAGAACGAGATATGTGCAGCTCCTATCGGGATTGTCGGCGCATCGGGCGGCTTTGCTGGTCTTGTTTTACCATTGTTGAAATGTCTTGTAAACCGGGATTCCGAGACTGATCGGGTCTTCCTGGGAGAAGGTCTATTCCTTCGTTGATCACGAGAGCTTGTCATGGGCTAAGTTGGGACACCCCTGCAGGGTATAAACTTTCGAGAGCCGTGCCCACGGTTATGTGGCAGATGGGAATTTGTTAATGTCCGGTTGTAGATAACTTGACACCTGATCCGAATTAAAACGCATCAACCGCGTGTGTAGCCGTGATGGTCTCTTCTCGGCGGAGTCCGGGAAGTGAACACGGTTTCTGGGTTATGTTTGACGTAAGTAGGTGTTCAGGATCACCTCTTGATCATTGCTAGTTGACGACCGTTCCTTTGTTTCTCTTCTCACTCTCATTTGCGTATGTTAGCCACCATATCATGCTTAGTCGCTGCTGCAACCTCACCACTTTACCCCTTCCTTTCCTATTAAGCTTTGCTAGTCTTGATACCCATGGTAATGGGATTGCTGAGTCCTCGTGGCTCACAGATTACTACAACAACAGTTGCAGTTGCAGGTTATGCGATGATCTTGACGCGAGAGCGATGCTTGCTTGCTTTGAGTTCTTCTTCTGCTTCTTCTTCGATCAGGGGATAGGTTCCAGGTCGGCAGCCTGGGCTAGCAGGGTGGATATTGTTTGACTTTCTGTTTATGATTCATCCGTAGTCGTATGTTGTTCTTGTATGTGATGATGTTGTATTCGTGTGGCATTGTATGCCTTTTGTATGTATCCCCATCTATTATGTAATGTTGATGTAATGATATCCACCTTGCAAAAGTGTTTCAATATGCGGGTCTATCTTTGGTGGGACCTTTGAGTTCCTTTTGGATAGGGTCGCATATTGGGCGTGAAAAGTTGGTATCAGAGCCTCGACCGACCCTAGGAGCCCCCTTGTTTGATCGTGTAGTTTGGCCGTTGTTGAGTCTAGAAGAAAACTGTTTTCGGAGTCTAGTTATATCGGAGAGTAGGAATTCTTTTTACTCCTCTGTCCCTTCGTCGCTCTGGTGAGTAATCTTGACGTAGGTGTTTTGAACTACTCCTCTTCCCGTTCAAATTTTTCTTTAGGATCACGCTGGTGGTTTTCCGATCGTTGTCCATCCTCTTTTATCCGGTGCATTTCTCATCAAGTTGACTCGAGCATCTTCATCTTTGAGTTCAATCCTCAGTTGTTTTCTTTTCCCACCCGCCCTCCCTTCTTCTTCTCGAATCCGGAGTCCGCAATCGAGTATCCTTCCTACTCGTGTGAAGCCTTTGCATTCTCTCCTCAATGATTTCAACCGGTGTTTTCTCTTCAAGATATTCGTTGGTTCCTCGTCCAAGTTGCCTTTGTTTTCCCGCCCTCCCACCCTCTTCTTCCTGGAGTCTGAGTCTCTTTCGACCATCAATTTTCATTCATACGAAATCCCTTCAGTCTTCCCTCAATTATCTCAACCGGTGAATTCTCATCTCGTTTGACATTCATCATCCCCTTTTTTCTTTTCCGGTGCACTCAATTCAAGTTTTTTCGGGTTGATCATATTCTTTTTCCTCGGCTCAAATGTTTTTCCTTGCTCGTTCGCCTCTTGCCAGTTTATCCTTCCGGAGTGCTGAAGACATCTCAGGAGATTCGTCCGTGTTCCAATTAATTCGAGGTTGTCACCTCATTCTAATATTTCAATTGTTTCGGTGCATCATCTATCTATTCAACATACCTTTCCAATGGTGTTTTCTTTTAGTGGACCCTAACCCACAGGTCTTTTTCCAGGATCTTACCTGACTCTTCTTATTCCCCGGAGTCATTCATAATTCTTTTCAAGGGTGACGTAAGAATGGATTTCATCAGTCAGATGCTTTTCCAAGATCTCTTTCAAATCAGTTCATCGTCGGCTCAACCTCTTTGCTTTTCTTTCTCCCGGAGTATCTCAGTAATTTTGGTGGTGTTTCTCGTCATCATTTGAAGATCGAAGAAGAGTTTTTCCTCTAAATCTTGCCCGTTCCCTCGAAGATTCGCGGTTCTAGCTTCTGGTTATCCTCTCAAATTATTTCAGTTTGTCAGATATTCTTTTCATCCATCCGGAGCATTTCAGGAGTTGATTTCTTTCATTTCACCGGAGGCCATCATTCCAGTTATCGTTCTCTATTTATCCTGGTGCTTCGCTCAAGTGTTCTTTAATCAGCTCATGATCTCTTCGTTCTTTTGCATCTAAATCCCCTTAAGCATATTCGTTTTTCTAATTCTTCCCGGTGATTCATTCTCTTTCATCAGTCATTTTGAACTCTTCCGGTGGTTTTCAAGATTCTTTTTCCTTGATTATCATATTTATCCATTCGTTCGTTTCAATCCTACCGGTGATTCATGAAGACCTTCTCAAGTTTGAGATATGTCACTTCTCAATTCTTTTTCAAGAAGAATAAGTAGTATGCAAAAATCCATTGCTTGTCATCAATTTAATTTGGTGAAGGATAAGCATACAATAAATCTTATTCTTATCTCATCCAAGTGGTTAATCCTTTTCTTCGGAGTTTGTTCTTGAGGAATAAATTCTAGTTCCAAGTGTTTTCATCTTTTCTTTTCCGGAGTTCAATTTTCCTCGGCCTTTTCGTCGGAATCTCCATCTAAATCACCGCAAGGCTCATCTTATCCTTTCATCCTTCATTCTATCTCATCATCCTTTTGTTACCGGAGTTCTTCATGGTGGTTCTTCATGATCCAATTCATTCTTCAAGAGTTCATCAAGTGCCATTCCATCCTCTCAAGTTCATGTTCTTTTCCTTCCATCTTCAGCCGGAGTGCTGCCTAAATTCTTTCAGTCTTATTCGTTTCTTTTCTCATTCTAGCCACTCCGATTAGAACGAGTGGTTTCATAGTCTCTCTGATTCCGTGAGCTTTCAATTCTCGTCATTCTTGTCGTTTCTCTCTCCTTCTCGAGTGCTCTCGATTCTTTGCTTCTTCTCTTGAGTTCTTGCTTCACCTCATCCTTTCTTCCCTTCCGTCTCGGTCCTAAGATCTCGGGACGAGATCTCTTGTTAGTGGAGGAGTGTTGTAACGCCCCGGATTCGTTGCGCCAGGTGTCTGCCAGTTATTCGCCGTCGTTGCCATGTCATTTGCTTGCGTGTTGCATTTTGCCATGTCATCATGTGCATTTCATTTTGCATACATGTTCGTCTCATGCATCCGAGCATTTTCCCCGTTGTCCGTTTTGCAATCCGGCACTCCTATGTCATCCGGCGTTCCCCTTTTGTCTTCTGTTGTGAGCGGGTATTAAACTTTCTCGGAATGGCCCGAGGTTTGCCAAGTGGCCTTGATATAGCACCGGTAGACCGCCTGTCAAGTTTTGTGCCATTTGGAGGTCGTTTGATACTCCAACGGTTAACCGGGTAACCGTAAAGCCTCTTTTGTTTGCAGCCCAACACCCCTTCCAAAGTGGCCCAAAACCCAGCAAACTCCCCTCTATGCTCTCGGTCGTTCGATCACGATCGCGTGGCCGAAAAACGCACCTCATTTGGACTCTCCTAGCTCCCTCTACCTATATATATGTGTGCCTCCCCGAAATTCACGGATGAAACCCTCCAAACCCTAGCGTCTTCCTCCTCGCGCCGCCGGACACGTCCGTCCGCGCCGGACGTGTCCGCCGGACACGTCGCGCCGGCCAATGGCACGCTGCCACATCATCGTCGCCGCCGCCTCAGCCAACCTCTACGCGCCACGTGGCCGCCGCCCGTCCCACGCGCC
>NC_041389.1:465998898-466028276 GCF_002162155.2 Triticum dicoccoides | reverse complement strand
CCTCCCGCGCCGCGCCGCGCCTCCAGCGCCGCCCCGGCCTCCGCCGGTGCCGGATCCGGCGAGGGGCCGGCTGGATCCGTCCGCCCCGACCTCCCCGGCCCTCCTCCGGCCATCTCCACGCCCAACTCCGACGATCTCCGGCGAGATCCACCGCGCCTCGATTTCCGTGCCCGGGTCAACCCCCAGATCCGGAGGTATATTTTCTCTAAGTCTGAGATTTCTTGCATAATCATGCCATGTTCGACCTGCTGTATCTCTGCATCCGTAGCTCCGTTTTGTGCGTGTAATATGTCAAATTGTTCGTATCGACGAGTAATTCATTTCATTGCATTGTATCATTTTCATCTGAGCTCATCTTGATACCCGAAATGCTGTTGGAAGAGTGCATGTTGATGTTAATCTGCTGAAACTGTTATAACTTGCTCATTTATCATTTTTGCCATGATTGATGTGTGCATCCTATGAGTATGAGCTCTACATATGTTTTGATCTATGCCATGCCATCTTTCCAGGGGTGCCAACCATGTATTTTTGTGAGTTGTGTGCTGAGTGCATCGAGCTTGTTAAGTAGTGTACTTGCTGTTATTGTTTTCCTGACAGATTCTGTTATAGTTTGTTGCTATGTTAACATGCTTCTAGTAATCATTCTATGCATAATCTGGAGATGTTCTATAAACATGTTTTGATCTAAATGTATTGCTCTATCCATTCATGCCCTTGGTTGCAATTATAGCCTGCTGGAACATGTTGTTATCTTGCTCCAAAGTTTGCTAAATGATGTTGATGTCAGCTTATTAACATTAAGTTCACTTGTCCCCATGTGTTTTACTAGTGATCCATGCACCCTATGACCTTGCTCTTGCCATGTATAGCTTCACAAACATGTCTTCTTACTGTTGGTTTCCTTGCCATGCCATGTATTGCTCTGTGGTGAGTGGTTCAAGCTCACGAACATGCCTACTTATTGTTGTTCCTGCCATGTATGAATCTGTCATATAACTTGCCATGTTTACATGGGTGCCATCATATTTTCTGTGCCTTTTTGGCTCATGGTCAGTAAGGGACTTTTGATCTATGCTTTTAGTAGATTCATGCCATGCCTTTGTTTGCCATGTTAAGTTCCTGTAACATGTTGTTTGATAGCTCTAAACATTGCAACCTGATGTTATTTCTGCTAAAGTCTGAAACTGTTATTATTTGCAATATCTCCATGTATGTTTGAGCATGTTCTAGTTGTTTCTGGAGATAGCTCAGTGTTCATGTTTTGTTATGCTTTACCAGTACTTCATGCCCATGCCTTTTGTTATTATGTTGGGGTGCTGTAGCTTATTGTTTTGATGCTTGCAATATGCCTAGTTGCTGTTATGGACAGATTGTTGTTATGACTTGTATAGTGTGCATGTGTTGAACCGTTGCTCCGTTTTGAGTGTGCTCTATATGAAACTTGCTTGATTTTGCATGTAGTTTCATATTATCATGTTGCATCCTTGTTTTGGTGTGTTTGCTTGATGTTTGGGTGCGTTTTGCGTTAATGTCATGCTTAACTTGTTTTGCTCATATCTTCTAGGCCGTAACTCCGAATTAAATGAACTTTATATGTAACTTGACTAGAATCTCGTGTAGATCATCATGGTGCATTTTAACTTGCTGTTTAACAACTTGAACATAAGGTTTGTTCAGTTCTGGACCAATTTCGAAATATGCATATGAGGACTTACCGGAATTGTTATATGTTGTTTCCGGCCTCATTTAAACTTGCCTTGATGTGTTGTTCTTGTTTGCATCATCTCTTGCCATGAGTAGCCTCATCTAGCTTTGTCATGCATCTTGCTTGTTGTGCATCATGTCTTGTCTATGTGTGGTGTGTTTACCTATGTTGTGTGCTTCTTCTTGTTAGTTCCTGTTTCGTTGCGATCGTGAGGATTCGTTCGTCTACGGTTGGTTCGGCTTCAGCCGTTCGTCTTCTTCATGGACTCGTTCTTCTTCCTTACGGGATTTCAGGCAAGATGACCGCTACCCTGGATCTCACTACTATCATTGCTATGCTAGTTGCTTCATTCTATCGCTATGTTGCGTTACCTATCTTTTGCTCATCAAGCCTCCCAAATTGCCATGAACCTCTAACCTTTGACACCATTCCTATGCAAATCGTTGTTTGGCTATGTTACCGCTTTGCTCAGCCCCTCTTATAACGTTGCTAGTTGCAGGTGAAGTTGAAGATTGCTCCATGGTGGACAGGATTTTTGGTTGGGATATCACAATATCTCTTATATTATTAATGCATCTATATATTTGGTAAAGGGTGGAAGGCTCGGCCTTATGCCTGGTGTTTTGTTCCACTCTTGCCGCCCTAGTTTCCGTCATACCAGTGTTATGTTCCCGAATCTTGCGTTCCTAACACGGTCGGGTGATTTATGGGACCCCCCTGACAGTTCGCTTTGAATAAAACTTGTCCAGCAAGGCCCAACCTTGGTTTTACCATTTGCCTCACCATCACCTATACCTTTCCCTTGGGTCGGCCAACCCGAGGGTCATCTTTATTTTAGCCCCCCCGGGCCAGTGCTTGTCTAAGTGCTGGTCCGAACTAGAGTCCTTTGCAGCACCCGCTCAAGGAAACTTGAGGTCTGGTTTTAGTTGTACGGAGTGCTCATCCGGTGTTGCCCTGAGAACGAGATATGTGCAGCTCCTATCGGGATTGTCGGCGCATCGGGTGGCTTTGCTGGTCTTGTTTTACCATTGTTGAAATGTCTTGTAAACCGGGATTCCGAGACTGATCGGGTCTTCCTGGGAGAAGGTCTATTCCTTCGTTGATCGCGAGAGCTTGTCATGGGCTAAGTTGGGACACCCCTGCAGGGTATAAACTTTCGAGAGCCGTGCCCGCGGTTATGTGGCAGATGGGAATTTGTTAATGTCCGGTTGTAGATAACTTGACACCTGATCCGAATTAAAACGCATCAACCGCGTGTGTAGCCGTGATGGTCTCTTCTCGGCGGAGTCCGGGAAGTGAACACGGTTTCTGGGTTATGTTTGACGTAAGTAGGTGTTCAGGATCACCTCTTGATCATTGCTAGTTGACGACCGTTCCTTTGTTTCTCTTCTCGCTCTCATTTGCGTATGTTAGCCACCATATCATGCTTAGTCGCTGCTGCAACCTCACCACTTTACCCCTTCCTTTCCTATTAAGCTTTGCTAGTCTTGATACCCATGGTAATGGGATTGCTGAGTCCTCGTGGCTCACAGATTACTACAACAACAGTTGCAGGTGCAGGTTATGCGATGATCTTGACACGAGAGCGATGCTTGCTTGCTTTGAGTTCTTCTTCTGCTTCTTCTTCGATCAGGGGATAGGTTCCAGGTCGGCAGCCTGGGCTAGCAGGGTGGATTTTGTTTGAGTTTATGTTTATGATTCATCCGTAGTCGGATGTTGTTCTTGTATGTGATGATGTTGTATTCGTGTGGCATTGTATGCCTTTTGTATGTATCCCCATCTATTATGTAATGTTGATGTAATGATATCCACCTTGCAAAAGCGTTTCAATATGCGGGTCTATCCTTGGTGGGACCTTCGAGTTCCTTTTGGATAGGTCGCATATTGGGCGTGACAGGGTACAGCCCCGTCGCGCGGGTACAACCCCGTCGCGCGGGCGGCGACTTTTTTAGTGCTGAGACGATCCTACCCTTTTTAATGAAGGGGTACGGAGCGATCTCAGCCGTTGTTGTATTTAGGGGGCCCGGCGGCAGATTGCAGCTTGTATTCTGAACTACTACGAATATTTTCATTTACTGCTTCTCTCGTGTATGATATCATTGTGTTCACTGTTTTGTGCTTAGTGCAACAAGCCCTCACTTCAATTATTTGGTGCAAGAAACCCACTACAAAGATTCAGGCTGAAAATATACTGCCCCATGTACATTTGCTTGCTCTCCTCTTCAGCCTGACTATGCACATGTATACTTTGATAATTACGTATACATGCATATCACACTTACCCTGATCGAATGAGTCTAAACGGACATACGGGCATACCACGTCAAGTGTCATGGAGTTCGCCGGCGCGAACGTGAGCGAGTGCAGCTGTAAGGGCATCTCCAGCCGCGCCCCCAGGAAGGCCTCCCCAGGCAATTTTTTCGCGCCAGCGCCAACAAAACGGCCCAGCCGCGCCCCCAGGAGCCCGATTTTCGCCGGCTTGGGCCGAAAACAGCGCCGGCGGACCCAGCCCGAACCCGGCGCACTGGGGGCGCCGGGGGACACCGGGGCAAGCTGTTTTGGCGCGAAAAAGACACGGGCCAGGCGCGTCAGCGACTCGGTGCCTCGTCTTCCCCCAACGGCCTCAGTTCCCGCGGGGAATCAAATGGCAAGTGAGGGAGTCCTGGACTAGGGGGTGTCCGGACAGCCGGACTATCATCGTCCGCCGGACTCCAAGACTATGAAGATACAAGATTGAAGACTCCGTCCCGTGTCCGGAGGGGACTTTCCTTGGCGTGGAAGGCAAGCTTGGCGATACGAATATGTAGATCTCCTACCATTGTAACCGACTCTGTGTAACCCTAGCCTTCTCCGGTTTCTATATAAACCGGAGGGCTTTAGTCCGTAGGACACAACATGCATTACAACAATCATACCATAGGCTAGCTTTAGGGTTTAGCCTCCTTGATCTCGTGGTAGATCCACTCTTGTACTACCCATATCATCAATATTAATCAAGCAGGACGTAGGGTTTTACCTCCATCAAGAGGGCCCGAACCTGGGTAAAACATCATGTCCCTTGTCTCCTGTTACCATCCGCCTAGACGCACAGTTCGGGACCCCCAACCCGAGATCCGCCGGTTTTGACACCGACATTGGTGCTTTCATTGAGAGTTCCTCTGTGTCGTCGCCGATAGGCTCGATGGCATCTTCAATCAACAACGCTGTCCAGGGTGAGACTTTTCTCCCCGGACAGATCTTCGTATTCGGCGGCTTCGCACTGCAGGCTAATTCACTTGGCCATCTGGAGCAGATCGAAATCTACGCCCCTGGCCATCAGGTCAGATTCGGAAGCCTAAACTTCACGGCCGACATCCGCGGGGACTTGATCTTCGAAGGGCTCGAGCCACAGCCAAGCGCGCCACACTGTTACGATGGGCATGATCTAGCTCTGCCGCCGAACAGTGCCTTGGTGGCCGCACAAGAATCCGCTCCGGCCCTTAGTCCAGAGCCGATCGCCCAGATTGAGAACCGGTGGATGGACACCACCTCGGGGGCTTCAACTTCCACGGCGATGGAGCCGAACACTAGCCTTGTCCCTCGCGAAGCTCGTGACTCCGAGGTGCCGGACTCCTTGCCGGACTCCGGCCCGCCCGCGCCCCTACCAATCAAATCTGATCGGGCGCCGGTTATGGAATTCACCGCCACGGACATCTTCCAACACTCGCCCTTTGGCGACATCCTAAATTTGTTAAAACACCTCTTGCTATCCGGAGAGGCCCGGCCGGACTACGGCCAGGACGGTTGGGATTCAGGAGATGAAGAAATTCAAAGCCCACCCACCACCCACTTTGTAGCCACTGTCGACGATCTAACCGGCATGCTAAACTATGACTCCGAAGACATCAACGGAATGGACGACGATGCCGGAGACGAACAAGAACCAGTGCCTACAGGGCACGTGAAGACCACCTCGTCATACGACGTATACATGGTGGATACCCCAAAAGGAAGCGACAACGAGGACCAACGGGGCGCGGCAGAAGATAATCCCGCCGACAAACAACCAAAACGGCGACGCAGACGCCGCCCTAAGTCCCGCCTCAACAACAACAACGCTCTTAATGACCCAGCAGTACAGCAGGGCAAACCAGTGGACGACGACCACGCAAACAAGCAACCGTCCGAATAGGACGAGTCAGATAATCAGTCCAGACCCGGCGAAAACAATAGTCCAGACGACCTCACGCCGGACACACAGCCGGAGAATAAAAACCTTCGGAAAAGACTCGTCGCCACCGCAAGAAGCTTGAACAAGGAAAAACGGAAGCTCAAAACAGCGGAAGATACACTCAGAATGAGGTGGGGCAAAGTGCTCAAAACCGCAGACAAATACGGCAATGGCCATCAATCAAAGAGCTACCCGAAGCGCAAGCTGCTGCCAGAATTTGACGAGGAGGCCATAGAGCCCCCATAGTCAAAAAACAAAGAGGCCGCCTGGTCGGATAGACGGCCAGATGATAGGCCAAAATCGGAAAGCGGCACCGCACATAAGCCGACTAATGACCCTAGAAAGACAGATGGCCCAGCCAGGTCCATTTACGGGCCAAAAAAGAGGGCCCCAGGAAGCAATGCAACACGCCAAATGTCCGAAGACATCGGTGCACCCAAATACAGGGGCGCCGCACACCCACTATGTTTCACCAACGAGGTGCTGGATCACGAATTCCCAGCAGGGTTTAAACCCATAAACATAGAGGCCTACGACGGAACAACAGACCCTGGAGTCTGGATAGAGGATTACATACTACACATACACATGGCTAGAGGAGATGATCTCCACGCCATAAAATACTTACCCCTCAAGCTCAAAGGGCCAGCCCGTCATTGGCTCAAAAGCCTCCCAGAAAACACTGTTGGAAGTTGGGAAGAGCTCGAGGATGCGTTTAGAGCAAACTTTCAAGGAACTTATGTCTGCCCTCCGGATGTAGATGATCTCAGTCATATCACTCAACAGCCCGGAGAGTCAGCGCGCAAATTCTGGAACAGGTTACTCACCAAAAGGAACCAAATAGTCGACTGTCCGGACGCTGAAGCCTTAGCAGCTTTTAAACACAACGTCTGAGATGAATGGCTCGCCAGACACCTCGGCCAAGAGAAGCCGAGGACAATGTCCACGCTAACAAGCCTCATGGCCCGCTTTTGTGCGGGAGAGGATAGCTGGCTAGCAAGATGCAGCACCAGTGACCCAAGTACATCCGAGATCAGAGATGGAAACAGAAAATCACGGCGCAGAAAAGAGCAGCGCCGGAATAAAGAGAAAAGCCCAAAGAGCACGGCAGTCAACGCTGGATTCAAAAGCTCACGGCCAAACAACAAAACACCGCCTCTTAAGGATAACAGCGATGAGCTATCCAACTTAAACAAGATTTTGGGTCGGATATGTCAAATCCACAGTACCCCCAGAAGGCCTGCAAACCACACCCACCGAGATTGTTGGGTTTTCAAACAGTCCGGCCGACTAAACGCCGAACACAAGGGGCTCAACGCATCAAGCGAAGATGATAAACCCCACCAGCAGAGCACCGGAAAACAAAAGAATTTCCCACAAGAGGTCAAAGCAGTAAATTCACTTCATGTGATAATACGGAAAAACAGTGCGGCACCCGTTAAAATGGGTCTCGCACGGTCCAACCCAGCGGAACATAGAAATTGGATATCAAAACCAATCACTTTCGACCACCTAGATTATTCCAGAAGCGTTCGAAATGCAGGATGGACTGCCCTGATATTGGATCCTATAATCGAAGGACTGCAATTTACACAAGTCCTGATGGACGGAGGCAGTGACTTAAACCTGCTGTATCCAAACACAATCCGCAAGTTTGGGATAGACCTTACTAAACTTCGACATAGCCGCACTTCCTTTAAAGGAGTGACGCCAGGCCCTTACGCCAAGTGCACAGGCTCCTTATTACTAGAAGTTGTGTTCGGATCACCAAACAACTTTCGACGCGAAAAACTAACCTTTCATATCATCCCATTTAAAAGTAGCTATCAAGCACTCTTAGGACGAGAAGCTTTTGTCCGCTTCAATGCCATACCACATTACGCGTCTCTTACACTTAAGATGCCCGGTCCACATGGCATCATTTTAGTGCGAGGGTCACTTAAAGACCCCGGACACGGTCAGACGAGTCCGGCATAAATAAGCTAGGGGCTCCCTAGCCGCACACCCCTTCACAAGGGGCTGTGCGCACAAGCAACAGCGAGCTCATACAGACTCCGCTTTACTTATTTATATTTCTTCTTTCGTATATATTTTTTGCACGAGTTCCTTTCAAACTAAGTTCCTCTCTTTTTACAGATGAACAACGTGCACACCCGTCCAGGATAACGGCACAACGGAGGCACAGGCGCAGACGTGCAGTAGGGACCCTTCGCGAGGATTCTTTTCAGATTAAGACCCTGCATAAACCTTTTTTACTGTCTCTTGTTGTTATAATCCCTTGGTTTCTCATTATAACCAAAGTGGAGCCTGACGTTTTGGCATCGGCCGCGTCAGAGGACCTTGCTCGTACCTGGACACTAGGGGCTTAGGGCATGGTACTGCCCATTATTATAAAGACCGAACACCTTAGGGAGTGTTCAACGTCTCTAGTTAGGCCTTATATGCATCAGCTCCGAATCATGTCTTTGGTCAAATGTTGGGTTTGCCCGGCTCCTGTGTTTTGCTGCCTTACGTTCCGTATCATCGGCTAACGCGGCACCAGGAGAACTACTGCGATTGTGCCCCAGTTCGGCTGGGCGAGCACCTCAGTAGAGAAAGCCGAAAACTGACTGTCATGATACAGCGAGAGACTGGTCAACCACTCGATCGAATACCGGAATGTTTAGAATTCCCCGCTTTGACGAAGGACCGTTTCCCGGTCAGGCACACACGCGCCCCAAATTCGGAGAAGCACGGTGCCCCAAGGGGCTATATCGTAGCCCCACCCTCGAACTCCAATGGCTAAGTGAAAGTGATAAAGCATCATAGTCCGGATTGCCTCGTTTGCTACGCTACCACCTCCTTAACAGGACCGAGACGTCGGATTAAGTGTGAAAATGCGCTATTTTTTGCGAACACCCCCGCACCTTGTGCGTGGGGGCTGAAGCCGAAGACTGCAATCTTTCAGGTTATACAAACGTATACATAAACGGCCGCATAGGAGATATTTTAATACTTGGAACGCACAAGTATAAAAAGCAGTTACAACATAATCATTGTTTTACAAGATAAAACGTTCATTTGAACGTGACATTTTTCGAGCACTGCGACTCTATTACACGAGCGCCATGCATAACTTCCCCAAAATAGTGCTCGGCGGGTAACCGGCTTTCGTCCGAACCCTGGGCTGCAATAGAGGTGGCATCCATCTCTGTCCAATGTGTCTTCACACGGGCAAGGGCCATCCGCGCACCTTCTATGCAGGCCGACCGCTTCATCTCCTTGATATGCGGCACCGCTCCAAGAAATTGCTGCAAATAGCCGAAATAGCTCGTCTTCTTGGGCCTCTCTGGACAGACATGAGCCACGATATCAGTCATGGCAAGTCCGGACAACCTGTTCAGCTCAGCCCATTCTGCCAACCGATCGGTCAATGGAAGTGAACGATCCGGACTATGGAATTGAGACCAAAATAGCTCTTCCGTCTTGTGATCCTTCTGGCTCCGGAAGTGCACAACGGCATCAGCCGCACTTGCCGCTAAGTCCATATATGGATCCTTCGGACCCCACAGCTGGCCAAGTTGGGCATACTTTGGATCCATAAACCGGCGACGCAGCAGAAAAGGCCTGCCAGCCACAATATCTCCGGCCTAGCGCAGCTCCTCCTTCATAGCCCACATTGCAGAACGGGCATCCTTGGCCTCGGCGGTGGCCTTCCCCAGGTCTTCCCGCTCCGATAGGCGCTCCTTTTCAAGAGCCTCATTGCGGTCGGCAGTATCCTTCAATTTCACGGCCAATTCGGCCATCTTTTCCCTGCTTAGGCAGTGTGCAGCCTTTTCGGCTTTCAACTCCTCGGCCGCCCTCGAGGCAGCCGCATCACTCCTTCGGGCTTGCTCCTTAGCTTGAGCAAGCTCGGCCCGAAGGCTCTCCACAGCAGCAGCACCGTCTGTATCACAACACATATATTGTCAGAAGCGGGCTTTGACTCCCTTAAATAAGTGACTGCGGAGAATTCATTTACCTTGTGACTCGTCAAGTCGCCGGTTGACAAGCGCGATGTCCGCATCCGCCACATCGAGTTGCCGCATTAACTCGACAACTCCACTAGTCCGGCTAGCCCCCGGACTATCCGCCACCTGCATAGGAATGGCGACATTCATTACCTGCGATTTTGATCCTCGGCAACCTACCGAGTCTCAGGGGCTACTATCTATACAGGGCGCACTTCTATGTGCCAAACTGTCAAAAAGGTGCGTCGTTCTTGCGTACCTCAAATCCCGCCAGCAAACTCCTGACGGCACTATGCAATCCGCTTTCGGCGGACGAAATCCTTCCAATCACCATACTCATCAAAGTACGGTGATCTTCTGAGATGGACGCCCTCTCAAGCAGATCCTTCAGCTCCCCCGGCCGGACACTAGTTGGTGCCGAACTCTCCGGCCCCACCGAACTCTGGGATACCCTCCGTGACGATACTTCAGGCTCATCTGCCCTGTCCGACGGCGCAGCAGACGGAGGCGTTTCGCTCTCCATCATCTCCGGATGAAGATCCCCCGAAGATGAACTCATCTGAGAAGGCCGCAGATCCGAACTGTAAGGTAAAAATTTCGGTTATCCATAGAAGCACAAATAGGGGTATTTTCTTATTAATGAACCCCCCTTTTTCCTACTTACGGCTCGCTGGAGGGCTGATCCTTTAGAGATGATTGTACGTCCGGGCTCTCCCCGGACGCAGGACCCTCCGGTAAAGATTTCTTCCCCCGCTTAGGGGCTTTGGCCTCCGGGTCTTCGGAGGCGGTCCTCTTCTCCCCTTGGAAGGAGGGATTTTCGATCCCCCCCTCTCCAGGCGCCCCCTCGGGCGAGGTGATAGCTCTTCTATTTTCCCCATCGCCCCCTTCTACGGGCGCGACCTCCAACATTCTGACCAACACGGGCTCCGGTGCGGTCTCGGGGAGGGGGGCCGGACACCTTATCAGCTTCGATCGCGCTACCCACTCCTAATGAAGAATAATGGGTTAGAAGGCGAATTTCAGAAAAGCAAACAAACAGAACGTCTAGACTTTGAGCCACTTACCTGTGTATCCGGGCGATTGCAGCTTAGGCCTGCGTCCTCGGTCAATTCCGGACACGCCACCTGCGGTCCGAAGAACAACTTGTACATCTCCACGGGCGTCATACCCATGAAGTGTTGGAAAATTCGTGGTCCCTTCGGATTGAACTCCCATAACCGGAGAGGACGTCGTTTGCAGGGCAGAAGACGCCTGATTAGCATGACCTGCATCACCACAACCAGATTGATCTCCCTCGCTTGGAGGTCTCGAATCCGGCCCTGCAATAAAGGCACGTCTTCGGACGGCCCCCAATTGAGCCCTTGGTTGACCCACGACATCAATCGGCGTGGAGGTCCCGGGCGGAATGAAGGCGGCGGCTTTTGCTTGCTGCCCTTCGGAGCGGTGATATAGAACCACTCCTGCTGCCACATGCCGAGCTCCTCTTGGAAGGAGCCCTCGGGCCACGGGGCATCGGCCCTCCTGCTTATGGCCGCCCCGCCGCACTCCGCTTGACGCCCCCTGATCATCTTCAGCTCCACATTGAAGGTCTTCAGCCACAGGCCAAAGTGGGGGGTGACGCGGAGGAAGGCCTCGCAGACAATAATGAATGCGGAAATATGGAGGATGGACTCCGGAGCCAAGTCGTGAAAATCCAGCCCGTAGTAGAACATGAGCCCTCTCACGAAGGGGTCCGTCGAGAAGCCTAAACCCCGACGGAGGTGGGACACGAAGACGACGTTCTCACCGGGCTCGGGAGTGGGTACGGCCTGCCCTTGGGCGGGCAACCTGGGCGAAATCTCGTAGGACAGGTACTTGGCCTCACGCAGCTCTAGCACGTCCTCCTCCGTGACGGAGGAGGGCATCCACCGGCCCTGAAGGTCGGAGCCGAACATTGTTGAAGATCCGAAGCGCTCGAATCTGGGGCTCTGGGTGTTGGAACTTGGAGCAAGGAGAAGATTCGAGGGAAGATTGAAGAAAAGAAACGAGCCTTGGTCCTCTTATAAAGGGGAAAATACCAAGAGCCGTCTCCGTGACCGTTCGGGATTCACCTTCGATAGAGGAGGCGTGGCGACGGGCACGGTTGGGTTACCCACGTCCGTATTGATGAGAATCCCGGAATAAGGGGACCACGATCTCTGCTTCGACAAGACGTGCCAAGGAAACCGCTTCGCTAAACGTGCTGAGGTGGTATAATAAAAAAACGATTCAAGTAAAGGCTTGGTAGTGGTGTGACGTCATGCCGCAAAATACGTCAGCAGATTGAACTTATGTGCATTTTATTCTCTCTACGGTAGAATGTGGAATTTAGTTTGCAGAGCCGGACACTATCCTGGTGTTCATGATCTTCTCTGGATTATTCAAAGGAGGAACCCGCCTTGCAATGCCGAACATTATGCGCACCGGACTTATCGTCATTGAAGCCTGGTTCAGGGGCTACTGAGGGAGTCCTGGACTAGGGGTGTCCGGACAGCCGGACTATCATCATCCGCCGGACTCCAAGACTACGAAGATACAAGATTGAAGACTCCGTCCCGTGTCCGGAGGGGACTTTCCTTGGCGTGGAAGGCAAGCTTGGCGATACGGATATGTAGATCTCCTACCTTTGTAACCGACTCTGTGTAACCCTAGCCTTCTCCGATGTCTATATAAACCGGAGGGATTTAGTCCGTAGGACACAACATACATTACAACAATCATACCATAGGCTAGCTTTAGGGTTTAGCCTCCTTGATCTCGTGGTAGATCCACTCTTGTACTACCCATATCATCAATATTAATCAAGCAGGACGTAGGGTTTTACCTCCATCAAGAGGGCCCGAACCTGGGTAAAACATCGTGTCCCTTGTCTCCTATTACCATCCGCCTAGACGCACAGTTCGGGACCCCCTACTCGAGATCCGCCGGTTTTGACACTGACATTTCCGCCGGTTTTGACACCGACAGCAAGGCTGCCGCCTGTCAGCCTTGCCATTGATTCCTCACGGGCGGCGCTTCACGGGACGGAGCGCCGACGCCTCCCCTCCCTCGCACGCGTACACACGGGCGCGGCCCGGCTATAAAAGTCGGCGGCCTCCACTCGCATGTGCCCACACCAGCCCCGCCCCTCGCCACCGTCCAGCCCCTGCCTCTCCTGAGTGCCGCCGCCCAGCCCCTCCCTCTACCTCTCCCGAGCCCGCCCAGCCCCGCCGTCGCCATGGCAGAATGCTTCCCCGGAGACGAGGCGGCGGCCAACGGCTTCGGCCGCCGTTCGCTCCGCCAATAGGAGTCCTGGCTCCTACTCCAGGCGAACATCCGGCGCCGCCGGACATGCGCGCTGGGCCAACGGGGTGGAGACTCCGCGCCGGGGGAGTGCCCATTCCCCCGTTGCCCGACGCCGTGGCGAAGCCGAAGTACTTCGCCGAGGAGGTCGAGATCGTGCGTGCGTCCCTCACCGACGCCCAACTCTCCCTCCCCCAGTACGCCACCGACAACTACGCGGCCTGGGCGGCGTATTTCGATCGCCGCCAGCAACAGCGGTTGGCGTCCACCAACGGCGTGCCAGTGGTTGGCGGCCGGCAGAACAGCGAGGGGCGCCACCTCTGGTGGGGCGTCCCCGGCCGCACACTCGAGGGCGTGCTCACGTACCTCGAGGGAGGCAACGACCCGCCATTGGCGTACCACCCGGCGCAGCACCGACGCGTCAGGCCATGGGCGCCAAGGAGGTTCGGGTCCTCCTCCTCCTCTTCCTCCTCCCGATCCTCATCGCACTCCTCCGGCACTACGGCCCTGCTCGGCGTCAAGGCCGAGCCCGCGGCGGAGTCGCCGCTCGGCCGGCGCACTCACAACGCCGGGATCATCATCAACGAGGGCGGCCGGCGCGCCTCCTCCTCATCGGTTCCTCCGCGCTTCGTCAAGCCAAAGACGGAGCCTGGGCTAGCGCTGGTGAAGACGGAGCCGGGGCTGGCGCCGGTGAAGGCGGAGTTCGACGACGACGACGCGGCCCTAGAATGGGCGTGCCAGGACTCCATTGCAATGGAGAAGGCACGCCGGGAGAAGGTGAAGGAGCGCCAGCGCGCCGCCCTGCGCCGCTTCGAGGAGCGCCGACGCGGCCGCGATGAAGACGGGGTCGTCGTCCTATGCGACAACGACGATGACGACGACGTGCCGCCGCCAGTCCGCCATGGCGACGCCGGGTCCAGCAGGGGCGCCCGCGTCAAGGAGGAGAAGGCCGACGACGACGATGGCGGCGACGGCGGCGACGACTTCAGCCCCTTTCTTTTTTAGATTAGGTTAATGTAATGAAAATGCGCGAATTTCGCCGAAATTTGCCATGTTTAGCCGAAATTTAACTACTTTTTGTCATAACTTCGCCCAGCGGCCCTTCTTTTTTTTAATACGCGCTTGGGGGCGGCCCTGGGGGCCGACGGCTGGGGACCGACTCGCCCCCAGGGCCATTTTTTGCGCCGGCTCACCCCCAGGCGGCGCTTTTAGACGCCCCCTGGGGGGCCAACGGCTGGATATGCCCTAAGGAGCAGTTCGATGCATCATCTTTCACGCATAGCCGCCGGTCTCCTGCAACGATATCCTTGCGCGCTGTCGCTACGATCATGGAGTCCACTCCGGCAACGTGGCCTGCGGCCGCCACGGACGCACAGTCGGACTGGCCGGTGGCAACGAGATCCTTCGGCGCGGCCCTAGACGAGAAGTTGCCGGTGCATCGTTCCGCGCGGCCGCCGGTGGCAATGCTACATCTACGTAACTGTTTTTACGTATTTTAGGTAATAGCAAAAGTGGCAAGTCAGGATTGGGAAGGGGGAGAGGAAGGGGCCCACCCCCATTAAAATCAGGGGGGCAGAGAGGTTTGGATTAGGTAGTTTACGTAACATCACGTAGTTGTTTACGTAGGTGTAGGATTATCGATGTGTACTTGTGTTGTGTTTATACCTAGCCATACCTCGGGCCAGGCCGGGCTTCGGGCCGGGCCTAGCCAAGCCCGATGAAAAAAATCCAGGCCCGAGCACGTTCCGGCCCGGCCATCGGGCCTGTTTTCTGGACCCGAGCCCGGCCCGAACACGTAAAAGCCCGTCGGGCTCCGTGCCGGCCCGGCCCGACCTTCAGAGAAAAGCAAAAACAACGGGCCTGGGCCTGGCCCGGCCCGGCCTGGCCTTCGGGCTCAAAATCTAGGCCCGAGCCCAGCCCGGGGGCAGCGTCGGGCCGGGCCGGGTCGGGCCGGGCTTCCCATGGCCAGGTATAGTTGTGTTATGTACTTGTTCCAGCATAGCGTGGATTGGAATGGGGATTAGCAGTTGGATTGAAAAATGGCAGGCAAAGTGGGAATAGCTGCTTTGAGATCGTAAGTGTCACATCATCCATCGAACTGGGTCTCACCTGATAGCCTATGAGACCCGGTCTTATAGGATTTTTTTTTCATGCAGGCCCGTTGGGGCCGCTGGTGACGCGGTCGTGTGGTTAGCTAGTTGAGGAGCGTGGCGCAGTGGACCAGTGGTATTCCAACACCGCCGGCCAGCTGGGACACGGATGCGGAGAGCAGTCGAGGTCGAGGTGGAGGCGGTGCGACGCGCGGTGGAGAGGGGCCGGCGGGCGGCGCCGAGGCGCGGCTGCGGCTCGGAGGTTGGCACGGGGCGGAGGCCGGAGGCCGGGCGCGGCGTGGGGCGGAGCCAGCCGGGGTGGAGAATCCGGTCACGGGCGGAGGCGGAGACGGCCGGCCGGGTTGATGCGGGCGGAGCAGGGCGAAGCGGCGCGCGGGCGGGCGAGGCCGGCGACGGGTGCGGAGGCCGCCGGCGGGCTCGCGGGGTCGGCCAGCGGAGGAGATGCCGACGAGGCACGGGCGGGGCCAGACGGCGAGGAGCCGTCGCGCGGGAGCCGGCCTGGGCGGAGCGACGAGCTGGAGGCAGCATAGGGAGGCGGAAGGGCGCGCGCGGGTGCGGAGGAGGCGGAGATGGCCGGGGCCGGGAGCTGGGGAGCCGGCCGCTGGGCGAGCGACGCAAGCCAACGCTGGACCCGGCTATCGGTCGCGCGGGAGCGGTGAGCCGGCCAACGGGCACGCGGCGGAGGCCGGGTCGCGGGCGCGTGCAGGAGTCAGAACCGGCAGAGGCGAGGCGGACGCGGTTGGCGGGGCGAAGCATACGCAGGAGCAGCTGGAGCCGGCAGTGCAGGCGGAGACGGTGCAGCAGTGCGGGAGGAGCCGGACCCGGCGCTGCAGGCGGAGACGACGCCGAGGAGCCGGCGCGAGGCCAGACGCGGTCGGGCTCGGGGAGGCGGCCCGGAGCCGGCCCGGGGAAGCGGGCGGAGCCGGCCAGCGAGCAGCCGGCGGGTGGGGCGCGAGGGCGGCCGGCTGCGGGCCGGGTTCGCGGAGGAGGCGGAGGCCTGGTCGCGCGGAGGGCGGACGGAGCAGGCGCCGAGCCGGCGCATGCCGCGAGGCGGACGCGCCTACAGGCGGAGCAAATGGGGCCGGCTGGCGGGACGCAGGCGCGGCGACTCGGGCGTGGAGCCGCTCGGACCGAGCGGCGCCGGGGTGGCAGCGGGGGCGCGGAACTGCAGTCAGCGGAGCAGACGCGCAGGAGGCGGGCCGGAGCGCTCGGTGGAAGGAGCTGGTTGCGGCCAATGAGGAGGACTCAGGGGGCGCCGGGGGAGCAGCAGCCCGGAGACGACCGAGGGAGGCCGGAAGCGGGCGGAGCGACGCGCTCGGGTGGGGCTGCGCGTCGAGGTCTAGTGTGTTAGCCGCAGACCAGGCCTTTGTACGGGCAATATCTGACCATCGTCTGGGAAGAGTACGAGACATGTATGGGGACTGGGGAGTGTACGTGCAGTGTCTGACTTGCATCTGGAAGATGTTTGGCTAGTGTATGGGCGTTATACAGGGAATATCCAGCCATTATACGACCATTTTCTGGGGCATGCGTATGACTATGGTTTCGAGCTCGGGTTTGGCAGCGGGTGCAGCGAGAACATGAAGCGGATCGAGCCATGGAAGTTAGAGAGAGAGAGAGAGGCGGACGACGAGGCAAACGACGCGCCTGGGAATGCGGAGGCGGAGGGCGTCAAGGCCGCCGACGAGGACGTGGGGGGACGAGGTACTGCCGCGACTACCATCTGGAACAGATCCACGATCGCCTATGCCGCCGGGTGGTAGCTACATTACTCGTACCGAAGACGTTAACTACCACAACGAAGACGGCGGCAGTTCGTTTGATGTTGCAGCCAGCGAGACAAATGGGGGACGAGGTATCTGTGAGCGCTGGAGATTCATGATGGTGTCGCGCGCGCTGTCCGACGAGATCGCTGGCGACGAGATGACCTTCGCCGATATTTGGTTACTGCGTGAATTATGGAGCTGCGTGAATGATAAAGCTGCGTAAATGATTGGATTCGACAGGTCGTACGTGGTCGTGGGGTCGTGTGATGTTTTTTCTGGGGAGTGTACTGTACATATAAGGTATGGTATATAAGGGTTAGACAGGGTTTGGATCTGGGCTATGGCGCGTCAGGGAAAAAAATAAACTCGCGAGGGATAAGGATACCCCTGTGAAATTGAGTTAGGGGGGAGCACGGAAGCAACGCTCCATTGCAACCTTGTCAGCCGGGAACATCCAGAGAGTTTGGCGGGTGGGGGAGATGATGAAGTGTGTTTTATTTTTGTTTATATAATGCGGTGACTTGATGAGCCTTTCGGGGTGTGGTTTTGTATTATCAGCTAATGAACCCATATTATGTGGGGAAATTTTTGCGTCGGTGGCTGCAGATACTATATTGGTGCTATAGATTGATTTTAGAAATTATTGGCATGATCAAAATCGTAAACCAAACTCAACATTGAGTACCTCAATCAAATGAAAGAGTTTAAAATTAGGAAACATAGAAAATTAGAAAAAATTGAATGAGAGAGCTCTTTGAGAAATTGTTGACCCGATCAATATCAGATGACCCAGTTGTAATTTGGAGATCTCATTGTAAGGCTCTAAAAATTAGGAAGCATATATAGTGTATAATATATAAAAAATTAAGAGCTTTGAAAAATTGTTGAGCCGATCAAAATCGGGTGACCTAATTTCAATTGTAGACCTCAATTAAATGTGGGCTCATTAGAACTAGGGAGCATAGTCTTACAAGAATTACATCAACTAACATCTGGACTGGGTTTAAACTTCTGATTAACTAATCAGTACGGTTCCTCTTAAGAAATTCCGTTACAAAACAAAGGATGAAACATGCTACTTGTTCACAACCCTTTATCATCCCCCAATTTATTCTAAAGCCATATAATCTAGTTCTGAGCCACCTAGATAAGTCGCAGTGGAGACTCCAGGATGCTTCTTTCTTTGCTAGCTAGAGGATCCCAGCAGCGTCTTCCCTCTTTGTTAATGCTTTTGCTTTGTACCTGGGATAAGAGAATATCATGCCATCAGTCACACAGATTAGCAACAACAAAACTAATCCATGATCGCTTGATCAGCTACTTCACCCTATCTATCTTTAATTACCCTTCCGGCCTTCCCTATCAAATCGCAAAACCAAGCATTTTAAGAACACAGAGCTCTATACAAAAATTATTATACAACAACACACAAGTAAACTGTGCCCTGATTGTGAAAGCAGTAGTTGCAGCTGTTTTTTCCTTTCCCACTCTCAGTTTAAGAGCTGTTCTGGTGAGTATTCCATCATCAATATGTAGCAGGCATTTGACCGTGTGCTGGCTATACACCTGCTTCCGCCATGCTAAGTTTGTGTATGTATCTAATGCTATGAAAGTAATTCGTTTATGACCTCACCAGGGCCTTCCAATCCCCAATCAGCTGTGTCAAGTTTCTACCAACTCTATTTGAGATGACTAGTATTTTCCCCTAGCATGTCTTATTTTGGTTCAACTTATATAGTTCACGCTAATCCCTACACTACCATGAACCCAACAAATATGCATTGATCTGCTAGATTTATCAAAAAGAATAAACATTCGAATGTTCCTGATATTCCATGGCAAATATACCAAGTAGAGGATCTTTGAAAGGAGGAGTGGCAGCAGCAAAATATATGCGATTACCTGGAGCAATTTTGAGATATTTGGAGAGGCTACTTGCAACATACGCCTGGCCTAAACCAATTGTGTTTTTGGCTCCAAACTCAGCAATGCTCTTTATCATCTTCTTTCTCAAGTCAACAGCAAGTACATATGCTGTGCGTTCCATGTCCCGGTAGTCGATCTTGGCGAGGAAATAAACAATGTCGTCTTCTTGCGGGCTCAGGCTCAGGGTGGGTAGGCCAATGTGTAGTCTCTCGAATGCTATGGTACCCTCATCGACCAGCAGATTTGGCAGTGACTTTGAAATCTGCGAGGAATCGAGCTCGAGGCCCGTGTGCTGCCAAGGTTTCTCAGCCACAGGCAACGAACGGGTGTCAATTGCCATGCTACATTTGGTAGCTTTCCAGCCATCGAATGTGACGGTTCCATCTTCTGTGAACGAGCCCGGAACAATTCGAATCTGCAGCTGGGTGTAGTGGATGAAACCATCGACAATGGCAACATCCCGACTGCATCTTGGATCACCGGTCCCAACTCCCTCGCTCTCCGGGATCAGCAGGGGCAGTTCGATGGGGCAAAGTATGGGGGTTTCAGCAAGCACGTCACAGAAGAGAATATCCCGAGCAAGATTGACCCATGCGACCACACCATTATCTCCTCCAATGGTGATTGCTTTGTCTGTCCAATGGTGATTGTATGGACCATTCCCCAATACTATGGCCGTCTTGATGCTCCAGGCCTCCTTCTCTGAGTGATAGAGGCAGAGCTCATGTTGTGTCCTTCTGACACGCGCAGAACGTTTTGCGGCGATGACGAATTGGCATGCCTCGCAGTTGTGCTCCTCCTTGTTGGCTCCATGGTGTTGCAGAATGTATCCACTGGAGCTATGAGGGCGCGGGGTCAAGCGGCTGGAGCTCCGAGGGCGCAGAGTGACTCCATGGGGGAGATGGGGCAAGTGGTCATGGTTGGTGGCGGCTTGGCGATGCTTGCTGCAGGTTCGCAAGAGGGCAGCCGAGGCTTCCTCAAATTCGTGATGGCGGCCAGGATTAGGGAGGTGCTTGAGTGACGGGTGGCTTACCTTCTTCCCCTTTCCCTCGGGGTCCTTGGTGGCAGCCTGGTAGACGAAATACTCTTTCCTCTCGGGATGGAAGATGTCGGATCGACTGGGGAGCATGACGCTGAGGAGGACGAGAGGGCCCTCCGTAGCCAGGATGGTCGGGTGGAGGTCGAAGTCGGCGTGCTCGTACTCGGTGGCGTGGACGCAAAAGTAGGAGACGCGCGGAGGGCAGGCGGCGCAAAATGTGACCTTGATGCTGCCCTTGATGTCGGGGCCCTGCAGGACGCAGGTGGCGGTGGTGGCGTCTTGGCGGTCGACCAGGTAGCCGAATTTCTCGATGAGGACGAAGTCCGTCTGCTCGCCATCGGCGTAAGCAGGCGGAGGCAGGGGCGCATCCATCGCTCACATTGAGATGGATGCCTCCACGCTCTTGGTCTTGAGCACTTGCGCCGTCGATCGATACAAGTAGAGAGGAATATCTCGTCGAAATTCAGGATTCTAATTATTTCTTGTGCTTATAATATGTGTCGTATATATTGATCCAAGGCACCTCTATTTATTTACCTTTTGCATGGCTCCTTCCTCTGGAAAGTCCGGAGACTATATTAGACTACGTATCGTTGTCGTTTTGGAGACTGAGTCCGTGTCGTTTTTGTATTCCGGCAACCTCTTTGGCCTTGTAATTATGCTTCCTGTTAAACACTTTCTTCTTAATCTTAATATATATACTACTATATCACTACAGAAAAAGCACACATGCAATGCCTAATATCATGCAGTAAGCCGAGTGTTAAAATACGGGCTCACGGCTTACGAGCGTATAGACCGAGTATGCACTAAAATGTACTCCTCCTGTAAACTAATATAAGAGCATTTAGATCACTACTTACAGAGACAGTACATGCCAAACAGTAGAAACACGGCTTACGTAAGAGTAAGAAGTAAGCCGTGAGGACGAACAAAAGGTATTCAGCTTACAGGAGACACTCGGCTTACGTTTGAGTAAGCCCTGATGCTCGTGAAAATATAGTCGACATAGAGAACAACGTCGGCAAAGTCTGTTGCCACATGGCCGCCGTCGGCGCAACTAACGGCTAGCCTGGTGTAAACTGAGTTTGCTTTCCCAGACACTCGGCTTATATTCTCGATTTTCTTTTCCAAATCTAGAAAACGCTTGGCCTCCTACTCCTAGTAAGCTGAGTGATCGTGAAATGACACTCGGCTTACTCTGGTTTATAAATAGCCGCATGACCAGCCCTTTGAGCTTCAAATCACGCCGCCGCCCTCTCCTTTGACTTCGCCAGCCGCAGCTGCTGCCAATGCCGATTTTCGCCGCCATCTCGGCAACAAGCATTCGTCGCCGAACCGAGGTGAGCACATATCGATTGATCGATCTAAATCTTACATATAGTTTCGATCTTTTCATGTTCATATAGTTCAATCTCTTCGTGTTTGACCGATTGATATGAATAGAATCGATGATATTTTGTTTATGAGGTAGTGAATATGAACAATAAAGGCCGCATTGAAGTATCCATAGCCGAGGCCTACCTGAACAAGGAGGTGTCAAATGCGAAGACCATGTACTATGAGGACAATATTCCCACTCAGCAAAATCCAGTCCTTCGTTACAATGCATGTCAACCTGGCCGATCTACCCCATCTTAGCATCTTCACTAGTCTAGGTGGCAGAGTAAGTGGCGGAAGGGCCAGGCCCATAAAATGTTAGAGTGGGTGACTATTATGTCGTACGTGTTGACCAACATGCCCGAAGTTAAGACAGACATTGAGTAAGTGCTCCTTCTATCTGTTCGCAAATAATCACAGTTAAGGTTGTGTCTTGCGTTGCTTCTTTCTCATCACTATAGAAAATTCACACTTGAGTGCTGGAAGCTGGAATGGGACCCTACCAAGGAGGAGAAGGAAGAAACATTTAAAACTGACGGTAAAGGAAAAGGCGGCTTCGTTCCCAACTTCTCGACAAAAGTACCATTCTATCCAACTTTCTTCTGGTGTCGACATTACATGTTTGTCTCTTTACATGCAACTCATGAGAACTGATTTGAAAGTGTTTGCCAAAGGCTTCCAATATTCGCCAAGCAATTAAAGGCTTACTATGTGAATGGGTATCGCTTCCATACTCATCATTACTGCATGCACATCCAATCAAAAGATAATTAATAGCTGGGTCTAAACACCAGGGACAGAGGGATTTGATTACTGTTGAAGAATCGATGAAATGATCGAACTAGATTATGGTTTTGGCAATAACCGTAACCCCGTTCTATTTAGATGCCATTGGTTCGATCCAAGCAGAGTCAGACGTACGCCAGCCATTGGGCAGGTCAAAATTGATCGAACATCAACGTATGATGGAGATGATGTCTATATTTTAGCTAATCAAGCCACACAACCGTTTTATCTACCGTACGCGTGCCACTACGAAGCACCTGGAAGACTGAGATGTTGTGATCATGGTACCAACGCATACTGCACCAGCTGCTCCAAACGATAAAGATTACCAACGCATAAACCCCAACACATATGAGGAAGAGTTTTATCAAGAAGATGGGCTCATAGGACAATTTAATATTCATCTGCCCACTCATGAGGACATGGAAGTAGACGTTGAGGAACAAGAACTTGAGGGCATGGAAGCAGACGATGACCCTGACGCTGGTGAAATCATTAAAAACTTCGAGGACCTACGTTTACTCGAACGTGTTCGTCTAGGTAAAGATGATGACCCGAGCGGTCCAGATCTCGGTTTCATTGATGAATGGTGGGGGTGAGATGCATGATAGTGATGAAGAATGCCGGTGCGGATTGACGATCTATGGGGTGGCTCAACCGCTTTGTGGTTAGGAGAGGGGGTGTACTAAACACAAAAAGCATGAACGACATGGAGGCGCTGCGATCTTTACCCAGGTTTGGGCCGTTGAGAAGCATAAAACCCTATTCCTGCTTTGGTGTATTGGATGGATGTGAACACAGGTACACGGAGCGCTCTCCCCGCGGAAAGGCGCAAGGAGATGGCTGCTACACAGGTACGTATGCTTGTGGTTTGGATGGGTTCGAACCCTTGTAAAGGTTGCCTTGGCCCTCCTTTTATAGCTCAAGGGGTTACCACAGTGGCAAAAGGGTCATTATCTGTTGATGATTCTAAGCTTGACACGCACATGGACGTGTGTTGATAAAGGTGATCTTCAGGCGGTGAGCTGCCACGTGGCCAGACAAGCTTCACCTAACCGCCTGCCCGCTCGACACCTACTTGACAGGTGACTGGCGTGTCGCTGAGGTGGAGTGGTGGAAGGACGAAAGGAGCTTGTCGGGTCTTTGCTTGCCGGCTCTAGCTTGTCGGCTTGAGGCTTGCCGGTATCTTCAGTCTTGATCATCACCATGGGAGAGATGCTCCCCACGCGGTAGTAGTGCTTGCCAGTTGCTGATGACTACGGCCAATGGCCCATGTTCAAAAGGTTTGTTGGACCCTGGTTCTCACTACATCCTCATTAGCCCCCGGGCCCAGCTTCAGCAGAGAACTTCAAGGACTTGATGTTGGAGGTGGGACTAGATTTTGCATGGGTCATGATAGTTATAACTTTTCTTTCCAGAAATGATCATTTCTAAGAATAAGTTCCCAGGAAGTTGCTCTCAAACATGCTGGCAGCCCCCGAGCCTACTCCCACGAAAACTATCTAGCAGAGAACTCTAAGATATCAATGCTGTAATGAAGTTTTATCTTCTGTCTCATTTCTGACAAAGTGGCTGCCGGGAAGGCTTAAGATTTCATCGAAGAACTTTGACGTTCTCGATGCCGGCTTCCACCAAGCTAGTTTCTGAGAAGGCTTATGATTTTAGCGGAGAACTTTGAGGTTCTCAACACCGGCTTTTGGCAAACTTGTTGCCGAGAATGCTTATGATTTTAGCGGAGAACTTTGACGTTCTCAAAGCCAGCTTTTGGCAAGCTGGTTGCTGGGAAGGCTTATGATTTCAGCGAAGAACTTTGATGTTCTCGATGCCGGCTTCTGGCAAGCTGGTTGTCGGGAAGGCTTAAGATTTCAGTGGAGAACTTTGGCATTCTTGACGCCGGCTTTCGGCAAGCTGGTTGCCGGGAAGGCTTATGGTTTCAGTGAAGAACTTTGACGTTCTCAACGCTGGCTTCCGGCGAGATAGTTGCCGAGATATAGCTTTGTTAGGGAACTATGATATTCTCGATGCCCGTTTTCAATGGAGAACTCTGATGTTCTCAATGTCGGCTTCCAGCAAGCTGGTTGCCGGGAAGGCTTAAGATTTTAGTGGAGAACTTTGACGTTCACAACGTCGGCTTCCGGCTGGTTGCTGGGAAAGCTTAAGATTTTATTTCCAACAGATAACTCTAAAGTTCTCGATGTCAAGAACTCCTAGAGGCGCCGCCAGCCCCCGAGTTGCAACTGTGTATTGATACGGCAAGTTAATTAGCATCCTAAATGCACTTAACTTGTGTACAACTTCATTTATGACTTCCCTCCTCAGGCAACTCCCTTTGACATATTGGTTCGCTCCATGTCATCGGAATGCTCATAGGTGCACATGTTCTAGACAGTGGTGCTTAGGATCGGGTCCTTGTTAATTAGCATCCCAAAGAGAACATCGCCTTCCCGAGAAGTTTACAATCTTAGAATAAGTGCAGCTACAAATAGTGTTCCTGGGCAGACTAGTAATAACCACGAGCGCAATCATATTCTTCGACTGGTAACCCTTAGATTATTCTTTTTTTTGCATAGGTGTTACCTACGCTTGCTGGAATGCATCTCGATCACGCACATCCTAGTCAATGTCGCTCAGGAACCGATCCTAGCCAACAGCTTATCGAGGATGCTGCCTTCTCGAGAGCTTCACACTCCAAGAACAAACGCGGTTGCATAGCTGTTGCTAGGCGGACCCGAACAACCCAGAGCACATAATGTATCAAGAGCGCTCCTTTGCACACAAGTTATGAGCAAAGAACATCATCGAGGATGAAATTAAATCAGCTAAAAACAAAAAACTTTTAGGACTTAGTTGCATCTCTAGCCGCTGCATCAGGAAGATCTTGGCTTGTGCCTAATCAGGCATAATTGCTCCGCTGACTGCGCTCTCCAATGCACCGAGGAGGTGGGAGTCATGTACCCGCACCGCCAGCGCCGTTGTTGATGCGCTCGCCAGAGGGTCGAGGAAGATGACCAATTCCAGCGCCTCCACCTCCTGCTCCCGCCATGGTGGGCACAACGACCATGCCACATGTGCCGGCCATGCCAGCCATGGCGCTCGCGTCGTCCGCTCCGGTGGCACCACTTGTGCCACCCGCAGACGTGTGCGAGGAAACTCTAGAAGTAGAAGGCTTGGTCGCCATTGTGCGCTTCTTCTTGGGCGCCATTAATGATGAAGATGGTGATGAAGCTCGATGAAATTAACGCGCAGCCTGCTGATTCAGGTTTACGCTAGTGATTCCCCTACCTGGCATGAAAAATACGCTGGTGCGGATCGGCGATCTATGGGGTGGCTCAACCCCTTTGTGGTTCGGTGAGGGGGTGCACTAAATGCAAAGAGTAGGAACAAAAGGGAGGCCATGCGATCTTTACCCAGGTTTGGGCCGCTGAGAAGCATAAAACCCAACACCTGCTTTGGTATATTGGATGGATGTGAACACAGGTACATGGATCACTCTCCCCCGGCAAGGCGCAAGGAGAGGACTGCTAAACAGGTTTGTATTCTTGTGGTTGGGTTGGGTTCAAACCCTTGTAAAGGTTGCCTTGGCTCTTCTTTTATAGCTCAAGGAGTTACCACAATGGCGAAAGGGACATTATCAATTGATAATTCTAAGATTGACACGCACATGGACGTGTGTCGATAAAGGTGATCTTCAGGCAGTGAGCTGGCACGTGCCCCAACAACACTACAAAGAAAAACCACTTCCATGATGATATGTGTTTGTCATAGTAGGTCACGTTTTCTGTCATGCATGTACATCCATGAAGATTTTATGACAGAATCAAGATAGTCATACCTATGCTGTCGTAGAAGTGTTCGATGACAATACCAAAATTATCATCACGGAAGTGTCCACTTCCATGATGATAAATGGCGGGTCATGGAAGAGCTTTCGCCAAGGGTAACCGAAATGTGCCATCCACCATAACGGGTCGCCGTTAAGCTATCGGGTTCCCGTTTGGATCTGATAACCCGTTAACAGCCTGGACCAATGGAAGATTTTCCATGTGTAAAATCATCATTGGCTAGAGGAAACACCTGTCGGCTCCTCGGTGGGCCAGATGTCGTCCATCCAATGGAGGAGACATGCCTATGGTAGGTCGACACATGGTAGGGCCCAACAGAGGCCCATATAGGTTAAAAAGTCTGGCCCAGTCAAAGCCCCATAGTATTTACTCAGATACTAGTGGGTCAGCCCACTAACAGTTTGTTTAAACATGGCACATTTATGGCCCAAAGCCAGATCTGGCCCATTAATTGTTCAACGAATACTTGGGCCCAATTACGACCTAGTGACATTTTGGCCTGTTAGAGGCCCGATGTAGACATGGGCCCATTTCAGCCCGGTGTGTCTTTCGGCCTAGGAATGGCCCCTGCTGCCCATGGGCCATATATGATCCGACGCGACATCCGGCCCACTAACTGCCCGTGATCAAGGTGGCAGCAGTTCAGCCCAACGTGACTTTGGGCCTGTGAAAGGCCTGCCATATAATTCGGCTTGTTGATGCCTCTACTAATCTTTTGGCCTCTTAAAGGCCCATCATATTAGTGGGCCAACTAAGTCCCGTGATATGTTTCAGCATGGTAATGGACTGTCATATAACTGGGCCAACAATGGCCCGGTCTACATTTCGGCCTAGTGAAGGCCCGTCGATGACTAGTGAAAATTGAGGCCCAACATGCATTTCGGCCCGCTAAAGGCCCATGGTATCTTCTGGGCCATAAGAGAACAATAGAATATTCAGTGTGTTAATGGCCCGAAGCTACATGGGCCCAACTAAGCGCTGGGTCCACTAAAGGCCCAACTAAACTTTGGGCCGAATATTGGCCCGTGTAAGTTGTGGGCCTGGCACAAAGTGTGAAGGCCCCAATGGCCTTTCAGGCCCAAGAAAGTTGCAGGCCGGCCTAATTGTGGCCTGCTAAAATGCAGGTCTGTTAGAGGCGAATGTTTTGGCCCGGTCGACTACATCAGAATTTTGTCGTTATTTTAGATAGCAAATGATGGCATATATGGTAACCAGTAGGAATTAAGAACAAACATACTCTGTAGAGTAAAGTTACGACATAGTAACTTAGAATAAACCTACAGTATACAATAAAGGATTTATGATATATTACATCCACTGGGCATCGAAGTACACCACCAGTGATCATAAAGCGCAACGAAGAAGCAGATTACAAAAAGTAGGCGCCATTGCAGTGTAACAAAATAATACTGAACCAAAAGACCACTTCCATGAAAGTTCAAGAAAGGTTAGCCTTGCGCGAGAACTACTGCGCAAGCTGTTGAGCAAGGCTGTGAGACCGGCCTAGCATGTCGGTCATTGCTTCCAGGTGTAGCTATTTAGCAATGAGGTTCACATTGTTGTTCTCCACGATCTTTCTTAGAGATAGGACTTCAAGTCGAAGTTGAGTTGCAGAATGCCTTTCTGCTAGAACTTCGGACTAAGGAAGTCAAACTGATTTTGACAACGAATTCTGTGAGCTTGTCTGACTGCTAGTCTCAAGTAACTTGAACACTGCATCAAGACATGACTTTGGGGTTGTCTCGCTATCTTCAAGTTGTTTTGCCTTTTTGCTGCATTATATGTTGGGTTTGTCTCACAACCTTCAGCAGACTTGTGCATGCCATCAAGCATATCACCCTGAAACAAGCAGAGAGATGACATGTTTTGCACGTGTATAAACAAAGATGGTAATTGTCCGTGCTGTCAATTCCATCCAATTTCAAATTAGAAATAAAGATTCAGTTCAAAATATCAATAACATAATTTGGCATTGTTCATAATGCAGGGAGCTTCACCACACTACTGGATTACCATGTCAACAAAACAAGCATAGATGAAGGGAAAAGACAATCATTGTATCTATTTTGGTTAATGTGCATGGCATGTTGTTCATATCATCAGCCACATTAGTATGATAAAGCAGGAGATGATAAGGTGCAAGCGTGGGCAGCTTCACCACACACATGATTATAGATCCACAAAAACAAGCATACATATAGGGAGTATTGAGTAATGTCGATGGTATGAATAGGGAATTTGGTTTTACAACTAAAACTTCGAACCTGCGAACATGTATTTTGATAAAATATAAAACTAAACAACAGGTGGCAATAGGGAGTATGAGCAAATTAAACAGCAGTGGAGGATATAGGCTTTAGAAGGACCGACTTACATTAACGGTTAACACCGGCTTTATAATGCCCTTCTCCCTGTCAAGGGAAGGATAACTCAAGAATTTCAGCACATAATGTTCTTCATAAGCATTGCCTGTACTCTACATTTTGTTGAGAGTAATTATAGATATGCTAATACTGGAAGAGACAAAGGATAATGAAGATAAGATGCAGATTGATGCTACATAATCAATTACCAATCCCTGGAAGTATAAGCGTTACAGGACAAAAATACTGACAAGAGCAATGGGCTACACTTCTGCACTGGCATTGTCTGTGTATTCAACTTTTTGGTAAGATTAAATATAGATCTGATATTTTTTAGTAAATGGTGGGCGAGGGAGATAAGATGCAAAATGCTACACAATGAACTAATCCCTCTTCCCATAATATAACACTACTAGGAAAATGCCTATAGATAGAAGTTTACCAGTAGCGTTTGTTTGCAACCCAACACTACTAGTAGTTAGTAGTAGCGCTGGCTACAAACAGCGCTATTGGTATCAGTTAGTAGCAGCGCTTGTTACCTGGGCCCACGCTACTACTAAGTGTAACACACCACACCCCCTGGTCAAAAAATAGCAGCAGCGCCTGTCCTCTAACCTGCGCTACTGCTAGTATAGTATCTATAGCGCCTGTTTTACTAAATTTTTCTATGTATAACATTTTACCAGTAGCGTGTGTTTCTGGCCAGCACTATAAGTAGTGCAACCCTAGCTGTAGATATTTTGCAAGATGCCATAGCAGTAGCGCGTATAGGTGACCTGCGCTACTGCTATGCCCGCCAACCACCTAACACCTTTCCCCTTCTTCCTCCCCTCTCTTCTTCCCCCTTCCTTTCTCCCCCTTTCCTTGCACCTTGCTTGTTCCTTTCAATGCTCCCCCACCACCACCCCTCCATTATAGCCCTCCCTCCCCCTATTCTTTGCCCCTCCACCACCCCTCC
>NC_041389.1:465993693-465998259 GCF_002162155.2 Triticum dicoccoides | reverse complement strand
TCCATTAATGCCCTCCCTCCCCCTCTTCTTTTCCCTCCTCCCACTTCCATTAATGCCTTCCCTCTTCTCTCCCTCTCCTCTCCCACTATCTCCCTAGCTAGCTAGCTCTCTCTCTCTCTCTCTCTCTCCCTAGCTAGCTAGCTAGCTAGTTAGATCTATATATATAGAGCTACTAGGTAATTAAGAAGAAAGGTGCTCGATATCCCTCTCGACACATAGGTGAGCAAAAAAAGGTGTTTGTGTGGATAGGACCGAAACTATATATATATGGGCGATATGAGAATATATATACCGAATTGTGTGTGGCATAATTTGAGTTGCCTACATTGTGTATTTGATGAAATAATGTGGGTGACATTAGTTGCCTATGTTTTGCCGAAATGTCGATTCAATTCCGTTTCGGCGAATTTCGGGCATGCAAACTCAATATGTACTATGTTTATGGAAGGTCATGCCAAATTTTTGTATGAATTTGATCCATGCATGCATATATATGTGGTTATAATATTTTCTCCGCCCGTAGGTGATCATGAAGGTCAATGGAAGGATGGTGGAAGGATACTGGCAATCCGCTATGGATGACATGTATGAAAAAAGACTGAGGGATTTTTTATGTCCGTGTCGAAAATGCAAAGGAAGAGTCAGGCTCGACCCCTTTGAGGGTGGTAAATTCAAGGCGCACCTGCTCATGCATGGTTTCATGCATGGCCATACTCGGTGGATAAGTGAAGAAGAAGAAGAAGATGATGATGTTGATGATGATGAGGACGTCGACGGGGCAGGAAATAACGACATGGGGCCACCAGACAAAGAGATGACCGATTATGTGCCCGAAGAGGAAGACGGCCTCAGAAATGTCGATGGCGAAGAGGCAGTTCAAGGCGGAGAAGACGCGGACACGCCATCGTATTCGTCGCTACTAAGTTCAGCCATGTGGGACCCGCATGTTCGAGACCTGCTTCGCAAGAAGACGACTAGCGACAGAGCTGCTTCTAGAGAGGAGGCCAAACTGGTGCAACTGGAGGTAGACTCGAAGACTCCTTTGTATGATGGTTGCAATAATCCCGAGGTGACCCGCTTGAGTTTCACACTAGAACTTCTAAAGATGAAGGCAAAAAACAAATGGACAGATACAAGCCTGGATGAGCTTCTGAAGTACCTAAAGAAGGTTCTTTCGGCGGGAAGCCTGTGTCCTACTAGTGTTGAGGAGGCAAAGAAAATCGTGTGCCCTCTTGATCTGCCACATATTAGATATCACGCATGCATCAATGATTGCATCATATATCGGAACGAGCACGAAGAAGAAACAATCTGTCCAAAGTGCAATGGTTCACGATATAAAAAGGCCGAAAAGAAAGCTCCACAGAAAGTTGTATGGTACTTTCCGATAACTCCGCGTGTACAGCGGTATTTCGTAGATCCTAAGGAAGCAATGCTTATGCGCTGGCACGCGGAGAGGGTGAAGCCAGATGACGGAGATGAACCGAAGCTGAGACACCTCGCAGATGCTAGCCAGTGGAGAGCATTAAATGCTAAATTTGATTTTTTTCGCAAATGATCCAAGGAACATTGTGCTTGGCACTAGTAGTGATGGCATGAATCCATTTGGCAACCAGAATACCAGTCATAGCACATGGCCCGTATTTCTACATGAGAGCCGCGCTGATCACGACGGTGCAGGACTATCTCGGTTACGACTATCTCTCCGGCCAGGTGTGCCACGGATATTGCGGATGCATGAGGTGCATGGATGATACAACTTCTCTGCAGCTATCGAAATATGGCGGGTCTTCGAAAATCGTGTACATGGGGCATCGAAGATGGCTCGAGAAGGATGACCCATGGAGAAAGCGTGGAGATCTATTCAACGGTAAGGCTGAGCATCGAGGTCCTCCACGTAAGCATAGCGGTGCAGAAATATATGAGTTATTGAAGAACTGGGAAGAGTGCCCCTCGCTGGGAAAGATGAAGAAAAAGGCGTCAGAGCCCCTGCTGAAGATATGGAAGACGAGATCTGTTTTTTGGGACTTGGAATACTGGCCCATACTCGACACGCCTCATAGCCTTGATCAAATGCATATCACAAAAAATATCCTTGAGAGTTTGCTTGGAACATTGATGAACATGCCGGAGAGGACCAAGGATGGGCCGAAGGCAAGAAAAGACTTGGAATTTTTGAAAATCAGGAAAGATCTTCAAATGCCCGGTAAAAGGTCGTCAGAGGAGACCGAGACGGAGATGGAGACGGAAGATAGGGGCAAAAAAGTAAACAAGAAGGAAGAACAATATTGCCCCCCTCTTGCTTCACCTTAGATCCGAAGGAGGTCGATCAATTGTTCTAGTGCCTTGTCGGAATCAAAGTTAGTTCCGGATACTATGGGAAGATAAGCAGATATCTGGACAATAAGAAAAATAGGTTTAGTGGGATGAAGTCTCACGACTGTCATGTGATGATGATGCAGTTACTCCCAGTTGCACTTAGAGGGATTATGGACACACATGTGCGTGAGACGCTTACTGACCTATGCCACTTTTTTATGCTATCTCTCGAAAGTCGACCAATGTGAAGCAACTCCATAGGCTACAGGAAGAGATCGTTGTCATACTGAATGAGCTAGAGATGTACTTCCCGCCCACGTTCTTTGATGTCATGGTGCATCTATGTGTCCACATCGTGGACGACATCATCGACCTAGGGCCGACATTCCTGCATAGCATGATGCCGTTCGAGAGGATTAATGGGGTAATCAAAGGATTCGTTCGTAACATGTCCCGTCCAGATGGAAGCATAGCCCAGGGATATCTGACCAAAGAGTGCATCTCTTTCTGTGAGAGTTATCTGACCAAAGACCCAGTTGTTGGTTTGCCCGTCAACAAGCACTATGGAAGGCTCGAAGGCGAAGGTCACACCAACGGTCATAGGGATGTGAATGTGTTACGCTCGGTCCGACAAAACGACCTTGACAGGGCAAACTTAGTAGTGCTACAACACCTAGATGTGCTAGAAGATTTCGTGACACTGCACAAAGAGACCATCGCAAAGAAGTACCGTGACCGTGGGGTGCACAGGACGGACGCTGAAGTTATTAGAGAGCACAACTCCACTTTCTTCTGTTGGTTCAAAGAGCGAGTTATGGCTAATCCCTCAGACGAGGGTTGTCCGAACGGAACACTCATATACGCCTTAGCACATGGCCCCTTGACCAACCTCGTGACTTATCAAGCATACGATATCAACGGATACACGTTCTACATGGAGGAGAAAGAAAAAAACAGTGATGACCAAAACTCAGGGGTGACGATGGAAGCCATGACCGGGAATGTAATTGAAAGATATTACGGAAGGGTCGAAGAGATATGGGAGCTTAACTACTCTGGATTGCATAACGTGACGATGTTCCGTGTCAGATGGGCTAAAAATGTACACAGAGAAAACCGACATTTCACTACCATGTGTATACCCGACTCCGATGATAGCGGTACCGTCAACACCATCGCCAAAAATGAGCCATGGGTACACGCTAGACACGTGACACAATGTTTCTTCATAAATGATCCGATCAATCACAGCCGTGTTGTCGTGAGGAGAAGCAAAAGGAGCATCGCCGGAATGGATGGAGTTGCCAATGAGAAAGACTATGACCAGTACGGTGATCCGATGAGGGAAGATGATGCTGATGACGATGAAACATATGTCAAAAGAAAGATCGTAATCCTTGGGGAAGGAAAAGTCACGACCATGGGCTCAATTATTCGACAACGAACAAAAGAGGGAAGAAGATAGTCTGAAGTGTCGTCGTCGCCCAAGCTGACAAACTAATCCCAAAGTTTGTGTGTGTCTAGCTATTTTGTATACCGCCGATAGCGGTCAAATGATGTAAGATATATATTATACTAATTATTATCCGGAGGGTAACAGTGGTATTGCTCAAACGACAGACCAAATTAAACCCCTGAGTTTGTGGAATATGAAAAAGAACAAGAAAAAGAAAAAGAAAAAGAAAAAGAAAAATGAAAAAGGAAAAGAATAATAAAAGTAAAAAAGAGAAATAAAAATAAAATAAAAAAGAAGGAAGTTTGTGGAATATGAAAAAGAAAAAGAAAAATAAAAAAATAAAAAGAAAAAGTTAGCAGTAGCGCGTTTTCGCTAGGACAGCGCTATAGCTAAGAAAAGAAAAATTTAAAAAGAAGAAGAAAAAGTTAGCAGTAGCGCGTTTTTGCTAGGGCAGCGCTATAGCTAAGGAAAAGAAAAATATAAAAAGAAAAAGTTAGCAGTAGCGTGTTTTTGCTAGAGCAGCGCTATAGCTAAGTTAGCTATAGCGCATTTTGCCAAGACGCACTATAGCTAAGTTGCGTATACAGAGCCACTGCACCCATCTCTTTCCTCTGTCTCACTGTCGCTCGATCCGATCGATCCCCTTTCTCTGTGCCGCCCCTCCCACACCGCCGACGCCGCACCAGACCCTAACACCGTGCCCGCCCACGCCGTCGTTGACGCGCGACGCCCCGACACTCCCTCCCCCTTGCTGCCCCGTCCCCATAGGTCCACCCGCAAGCCCGACCCCT
>NC_041389.1:465966800-465993260 GCF_002162155.2 Triticum dicoccoides | reverse complement strand
TCCACCGGCCGGTGCCCCTCCCCCTCCTCTCTCTCTCTCTCTCTCTCTCTCTCTGTCTCTCTCTCTCTCTCTCACCAGTCGTACGTGTTCTCTGCAGCAGGTTTGGCTCCTCTGGAAGCAAGGTGCTCGGCAAGGAGGAGAAGGACGCCGGATGCAAGGTGCTTGGCTCCTTTGGCAGCAAGGTGTTGGGGAACGTTGCAGAAAATTAAAATTTTTCCTACGGTTTCACCAAGATCCATCTATGAGTTCATCTAAGTAACGAGTCAAGGGAGTGAGTTTGCATCTACATACCACTTGTAGATCGCGTGCGGAAGTGTTCAAGGGAAGGGTGATGATGGAGTCGTACTCGCCGTGATTCAGATCACCGATGACCAAGTGCTGAACGGACAGCACCTCCGCGTTCAACACACGTACGGGACGGATGACGTCTCCTCCGTCTTGATCCAGCAAGGAGGAAGGACAGGTTGAGGAAGATTGCTCCAACGGCAGCACGACGGCGTGGTGGTGTTGGTGCAGCAGTACTCCGACAGGGCTTCGCCAAGCACGTAACAGAGGAGGAGAGGTGTTGGCAAGGGGAGGGGATGCGCCTTGGGATGTGTACAGCAGCCCTCCCCTCACCCCTCTATTTATAGGGGAAGGGGCAAGGGGGGCCGACCCCTCTAGATGGGATCTAGAGGGGGGCGGCGGCCAGGGAGGGGGGACTTGCCCCCCAAGCAAGGGGACGCCCCCCTTAGGGTTTCCCCCCCAACCCTAGGAGCATGGGCCCAAGGTGGGGGGCGTGACCAGCCCTCCAGGGGCTGGTTCCCTGCCCCTTGCAGCCCATGTGGCCCTCCGAGAGGGGTGGCCCCTCCCGGTGGACCCCCGGAACCTCTCCGGTGGCCCCGGTACAATACCTATATGCCCCCGAAACTTTCTGGTGTCCGCATGACAACTTCCCATATATAAATCTTCACTTCCGGACCATTCCGGAACTCCTCGTGACATCCGGGATCTCATCCGGGACTCCGAACAACATTTGGTAATCACGTACAAGTCTTCCTAATAACCCTAGTGTCACCGAACCTTAAGTGTGTAGACCCTACGGGTTCGGGAGACATGCAGACATGACCGAGACGACTCTCCGGTCAATAACCAACAGCGGGATCTGGATACCCATGTTGGCTCCCACATGTTCCACGGTGATTTAATCGGTTGAACCACGATGTCGAGGAATCGATCAAACCCCGTATACAATTCCCTTTGTCAATCGGTACGTTACTTGCCCGAGACTCGATCGTTGGTATCCCAATACCTCGTTCAGTCTCGTTACCGGCAAGTCACTTTACTCGTACCGTAATGCATGATCCCGTGACCAACCACTTGGTCACTTTGAGCTCATTATGATGATGCATTACCGAGTGGGCCCAGAGATACCTCTCCGTCATACGGAGTGACAAATCCCAGTCTCGATCCGTGTCAACCCAACAGACACTTTCGGAGATACCTGTAGTGCACCTTTATAGTCACCCAGTTACGTTGTGATGTTTGGTACACCCAAAGCACTCCTACGGTATTCGGGAGTTACACGATCTCATGGTCTAAGGAAAAGAGACTTGACATTGGAAAAGCTCTAGCAAACGAACTACACGATCTTGTGCTATGCTTAGGATTGGGTCTTGTCCAGCACATCATTCTCCTAATGATGTGATCCCGTTATCAACGACATCCAATGTCCATAGCCAGGAAACCATGACTATCTGTTGATCAATGAGCTAGTCAACTAGAGGCTCACTAGGGACATATTGTGGTCTATATATTCACACGTGTATTATGATTTCCGGATAATACAGTTATAGCATGAATAAAAGACAATTATCACGAACAAGGAAATATAATAAAAATCCTTTTATTATTGCCTCTAGAGCATATTTCCAACAGTCTCCCACTTGCACTAGAGTCAATAATCTAGTTACATTTTGATGAATCGAACACCCATAGAGTTCTGGTGTTGATCATGTTTTGCTCGCGAGAGAGGTTTAGTCAACGGATCTGCGACATTCAGATCCGTATGTACTTTGCAAATTTCTATGTCTCCATCTTGAACATTTTCACGGATGGAGTTGAAGCGACGCTTGATGTGCCTGGTCTTCTTGTGAAACCTGGGCTCCTTGGCAAGGGCAATAGCTCCAGTGTTGTCACAGAAGAGTTTGATCGGCCCCGACGCATTGGGTATGACTCCTAGGTCGGTGATGAACTCCTTCACCCAAATTGCTTCATGTGCTGCCTCCGAGGCTGCCATGTACTCCGCTTCACATGTAGATCCCGCCACGACACTCTGCTTGCAGCTGCACCAGTTTACCGCTCCACCATTCAACATATACACGTATCTGGTTTGTGACTTAGAGTCATCCAGATCTGTGTCGAAGCTAGCGTCGATGTAACCCTTTACGACGAGCTCTTCGTCACCTCCATAAACGAGAAACATGTCCTTTGTCCTTTTCAGGTACTTCAGGATATTCTTGACCGCTGTCCAGTGTTCCTTACCGGGATTACTTTGGTACCTTCCTACCAAACTTACGGCAAGGTTTACATCAGGTCTGGTACACAGCATGGCATACATAATAGATCCTATGGCTGAAGCATAGGGGATGACACTCATCTCTTCTTTATCTTTTGCCGTGGTTGGGGACTGAGCCGAGCTCAATCTCACACCTTGCAACACAGGCAAGAACCCCTTCTTGGACTGATCCATTTTGAACTTCTTCAAAATCTTATCAAGGTATGTGCTTTGTGAAAGACCTATGAGGCGTCTCGATCTATCCCTATAGATCTTGATGCCTAATATGTAAGCAGCTTCTCCAAGGTCCTTCATTGAAAAACACTTATTCAAGTAGGCCTTAATGTTGTCCAGAAGTTCTATATCATTTCCCATCAAGAGTATGTCATCTACATATAATATGAGAAATGCTACAGAGCTCCCACTCACTTTCTTGTAAACGCAGGCTTCTCCATAAGTCTGCATAAACCCAAACGCTTTGATCATCTCATCAAAGCGAATGTTCCAACTCCAAGATGCTTGCACCAGCCCATAAATGGATTGCTGGAGCTTGCATACTTTGTTAGCGTTCTTAGGATCGACAAAACCTTCCGGCTGCATTATATATAGCTCTTCCTTAAGATGTCCGTTAAGGAATGCCGTTTTGACGTCTATCTGCCATATCTCATAATCATAGTACACGGCAATTGCTAACATGATTCGGACGGACTTCAGCTTCGCTACGAGAGAGAATGTCTCGTCGTAGTCAATCCCTTGAACTTGTCGATAACCCTTAGCGATAAGTCGAGCTTTATAGATGGTAACATTTCCATCCGCGTCCGTCTTCTTCTTAAAAATCCATTTGTTTTCTATCGCTCGCCGATCATCGGGCAAGTCTGTCAAAGTCCATACTTTGTTTTCATACATGGATTCTATCTCGGATTTCATGGCTTCAAGCCATTTGTTGGAATCTGGGCCCGCCATCGCTTCTTCATAGTTCGAAGGTTCACCGTTGTCTAACAACATGATTTCCAGGACAGTGTTGCCGTACCACTCTGGTGCGGAACGTGTCCTTGTGGACCTACGAAGTTCAGTAGCAACTTGATCCGAGGTACCTTGATCATCATCATTATTTTCCTCTTCAGTTGGTGTAGGCATTACAGGAACATTTTCCTGAGCTGCACTACTTTCCCGTTCGAGAGGCAGTACTTCATCGAGTTCTACTTTCCTCCCACTTACTTCTTTCGAGAGAAACTCTTTTTCCAGAAAGCATCCATTCTTGGCAACAAAGATCTTGCCCTTGGATCTTAAGTAGAAGGTATACCCAACGGTTTCCTTAGGGTATCCTATGAAGACGCATTTTTCCAACTTGGGTTCGAGCTTTTCAGGTTGAAGTTTCTTGACATAAGCATCGCATCCCCAAACTTTTAGAAACGACAGCTTATGTTTCTTCCCAAACCATAATTCATACGGTGTCGTCTCAACGGATTTAGACGGTGCCCTATTTAAAGTGAATGTAGCTGTCTCTAGAGCGTATCCCCAAAAAGATAGCGGTAAATCGGTAAGAGACATCATAGACCGCACCATATCCAATAGAGTGCGATTACGATGTTCGGACACACCGTTACGCCGAGGTGTTCCAGGCGGCGTGAGTTGTGAAAAGATTCCACATTTCCTTAAGTGTGTACCAAATTCGCGACTTAAATATTCTCCTCCACGATCTGATCGTAGGAACTTTATCTTTCGGTCACGTTGATTCTCTACCTCATTCTGAAATTCCTTGAACTTTTCAAAGGTCTCAGACTTGTGTTTCATTAAGTAGACATACCCATATCTACTCAAGTCATCAGTGAGAGTGAGAACATAACGATATCCTCCACGAGCCTCAACGCTCATTGGACCGCACACATCGGTATGTATGATTTCCAACAACTTGGTTGCTCGCTCCATTGTTCCGGAGAACGGAGTCTTGGTCATTTTGCCCATGAGGCATGGTTCGCATGTGTCAAATGATTCATAATCGAGAGACTCTAAAAGTCCATCAGCATGGAGCTTCTTCATGCGCTTGACACCAATGTGACCAAGGCGGCAGTGCCACAAGTATGTGGGACTATCGTTATCAACTTTACATCTTTTGGCATTCACACTATGAATATGTGTAATATTATGCTCGAGATTCATTAAGAATAAACCATTGACCATCAGGGCATGACCATAAAACATATCTCTCATATAAATAGAAACCCTATTATTCTCGGATTTAAATGAGTAGCCATCTCGTATCAAACGAGATCCAGATACAATGTTCATGCTCAAACTTGGCACCAAATAACAATTATTAAGGTTTATAACTAATCCCGTAGGTAAATGTAGAGGTAGCGTGCCGACGGCGATCACATCGACCCTGGAACCATTCCTGACGCGCATCGTCACCTCGTCCTTCGCCAGTCTTCGTTTATTCCGCAGCTCCTGCTGTGAGTTACAAATATGAGCAACGGCACCGGTATCAAATACCCAGGAGTTACTACGAGTACTGGTAAGGTACACATCAATTACATGTATATCAAATATACCTTTGGTGTTGCCGGCCTTCTTATCCGCTAAGTATTTGGGGTAGTTCCGCTTCCATTGACCCTTCCCCTTGCAATAAAAGCACTCAGTCTCAGGCTTGGGTCCATTCTTTGACTTCTTCCCGGTAACTGGCTTACCGGGCGCGGCAACATCCTTGCCGTCTTTCTTGAAGTTCTTATTTCCCTTGCCCTTCTTGAACTTGGTGGTCTTATTGACCATCAACACTTGATGTTCTTTCTTGATCTCAACCTCTGCTGACTTCAGCATCGAAAATACTTCAGGAATGGTCTTCACCATCCCCTGCATATTGTAGTTCATCACAAAGCTCTTGTAGCTTGGTGGGAGCGACTGAAGGATTCTGTCAATGACCGCCTCATCAGGGAGGTTAATGTCCAGCTGGGTCAGGCGGTTGTGCAACCCAGACATTTTGAGTATGTGCTCACTGACAGAACTGTTTTCCTCCATCTTACAACTATAGAACTTGTCGGAGACTTCATATCTCTCGACCCGAGCATGAGCTTGAAAAACTAGTTTCAGCTCCTCGAACATCTCATATGCTCCGTGATTCTCAAAATGCTTTTGGAGCCCCGGTTCTAAGCTGTAAAGCATGCCACACTGAACGAGTCTCATCAGCGCGAGACTGCCAAGCGTTCATAACGTCTTGGTTCTCTGGGACGGGAGCATCACCTAGCGCTCCTTCTAGGACATATTGTTTCCTGGCAGCTATGAGGATGATCCTCAGGTTCCGGACCCAGTCCGTATAGTTGCTGCCATCATCTTTCAGCTTGGTTTTCTCTAGGAACGCGTTGAAGTTCATGTTGACATGAGCGTTGGCCATTTGATCTACAAGACATATTTGCAAAGGTTTTAGACTAAGTTCATGATAATTAAGTTCATCTAATCAAATTATTACAATGAACTCCCACTCAGATTAGACATCCCTCTAGTCATCTAAGTGTTACACGATCCGAGTTGACTAGGCCGTGTCCGATCATCACGTCAGACGGACTAGTCATCGTCGGTGAACATCTTCATGTTGATCGTATCTTCCATATGACTCGTGTTCGACCTTTTGGTCTCTGTGTTCCGAGGCCATGTCTGTACATGCTAGGCTCGTCAAGTTAACGCTAAGTGTTTTGCATGTGTAAAACTATCTTACACCCGTTGTATGTGAATGTAAGGATCTATCACACCCGATCATCACGTGGTGCTTCGAAACGACAAACTTTAGCAACGGTGCACAGTTAGGGGAGAACACTTCTTGAAATTGCTGTAAGGGATCATCTTATTTACTACCGTCGTTCTAAGTAAACAAGATGCATAAACATAATAAACATCACATGCAATTATATAGTAGTGACATGATATGGCCAATATCATATAGCTCCATTGATCTCCATCTTCGGGGCTCCATGATCATCTTGTCACCGGCATGACACCATGATCTCCATCATCATGATCTCCATCATCGTGTCTTCATGAAGTTGTCACGCCAACGACTACTTCTACCTCTATGGCTAACGCGTTTAGCAATAAAGTAAAGTAATTTACATGGCGTTCTTCAATGACACGCAGGTCATACAAAAATAAAGACAACTCCTATGGCTCCTGCCGGTTGTCATACTCATCGACATGTAAGTCGTGATTCCTATTACAAGAACATGATCTCATACATCACAATATATCATTCATCATTCATCACAACTTCTGGCCATATCACATCACATGACAATTGCTGCAAAACAAGTTAAACGTTCTCTAATTGTTGTTGCATCTTTTACGTGGCTGCAATTGGGTTCTAGCAAGAACATTTTCTTACCTACGAATAACCACAACGTGATTTTGTTAACTTCTATTTACCCTTCATACGGACCCTTTTCATCGAATCCGCTCCAACTAAAGTGGGAGAGACAGACACCCACCAGGCACCTTATGCAACTAGTGCATGTCTGTCGGTGGAACCGGTCTCACGTAAGCGTACGTGTAAGGTTGGTCCGGGCCGCTTCATCCCACAATACCGCTAAAGCAAGAAAAGACTAGTAGTGGCAAGCAAGTTGACAAGATCCACGCCCACAACAAAATTGTGTTCTACTCGTGCAATAGAGAACTACGCATAGACCTAGCTTTGATACCACTGTTGGGGAACGTTGCAGAAAATTAAATTTTTTCCTACGGTTCACCAAGATCCATCTATGAGTTCATCTAAGTAACGAGTCAAGGGACTGAGTTTGCATCTACATACCACTTGTAGATCGCGTGCGGAAGCGTTCAAGGGAAGGGTGATGATGGAGTCGTACTCGCCGTGATTCAGATCACCGATGACCAAGTGTTGAACGGACAGCACCTCCGCGTTCAACACACGTACGGGACGGACGACGTCTCCTCCGTCTTGATCCAGCAAGGAGGAAGGAGGGGTTGAGGAAGATTGCTCCAATGGCAGCACGACAGCGTGGTGGTGTTGGTGCAGCAGTACTCCGACAGGGCTTCGCCAAGCACGTAACGGAGGAGGAGAGGTGTTGGGGAGGGGAGGGGCTGCGCCTTGGGATGTGTACAGCAGCCCTCCCCTCACCCCTCTATTTATAGGGGAAGGGGCAAGGGGGGCCAACCCCTCTAGATGGGATCTAGAGGGGGGGCGGCGGCCAGGGAGGGGGGACTTGCCCCCTAAGCAAGGGGGGCGCCCCCCTTAGGGTTTCCCCCCCAACCCTAGGCGCATGGGCCCAAGGTGGGGGGCGCGCCCAGCCCTCCAGGGGCTGGTTCCCTGCCCCTTGCGGCCCATGTGGCCCTCCGAGAGGGGTGGCCCCTCCCGGTGGACCCCGGAACCTCTCTGGTGGCCCGGTACAATACCGATATGCCCCCGAAACTTTCCGGTGTCCGCATGACAACTTCCCATATATAAATCTTCACTTCCGGACCATTCCGGAACTCCTTGTGACGTCCTGGATCTCATCCGGGACTGAACAACATTCGGTAATCACATACAAGTCTTCCTAATAACCCTAGCGTCACCGAACCTTAAGTGTGTAGACCCTACGGGTTCGGGAGACATGCAGACATGACCGAGACGACTCTCCGGTCAATAACCAACAGCGGGATCTGGATACCCATGTTGGCTCCCACATGTTCCACGATGATTTCATCGGTTAAACCACGATGTCGAGGATTCGATCAAACCCCGTATACAATTCCCTTTGTCAATCGGTACGTTACTTGCCCGAGACTCGATCGTCGGTATCCCAATACCTCGTTCAGTCTCATTACTGGCAAGTCACTTTACTCGTACCGTAATGAATGATCCCGTGACCAACCACTTGGTCACTTTGAGCTCATTATGATGATGCATTACCGAGTGGGCCCAGAGATACCTCTCCGTCATACGGAGTGACAAATCCCAGTCTCGATCCGTGTCAACCCAACAGACACTTTCAGAGATACCTGTAGTGCACCTTTATAGTCACCCAGTTACGTTGTGACGTTTGGTACACCCAAAGCACTCCTATGGTATCCGGGAGTTACACGATCTCATGGTCTAAGGAAAAGGTACTTGACATTGGAAAAGCTCTAGCAAACGAACTACACGATCTTGTGCTATGCTTAGGATTGGGTCTTGTCCATCACATCATTCTCCTAATGATGTGATCCCGTTATCAACGACATCCAATGTCCATAGCCAGGAAACCATGACTATCTGTTGATCAACGAGCTAGTCAACTAGAGGCTCACTAGGGACATATCGTGGTCTATATATTCACACGTGTGTTACGATTTCCGGATAATACAGTTATAGCATGAATAAAAGACAATTATCACGAACAAGGAAATATAATAATAATCCTTTTATTATTTCCTCTAGAGCATATTTCCAACACAAGGTGCATTCCTCTCCCGCCCCCCGCTACCTCAAAATCTAGATGCCATCATCATCAATATTGCATCTTCTGTACATATTGCATCTGCTACACTTGCTTCATTTTGCTTCATTACACTTGCTATGTTCCTCTTAAGAAATGCTACTGTTAAATCCTCTTGAGGAATGCTACTGTTAAATCCTCTTAAGAAATTCTAAAGTAGCATCACTAGTTAACTTGTTGCACTGACTGCCTTATGAACACATTTTAATTAGTGCTCTGCTCTAGGTGTGGGGCTTAATCACTCACTCATCAGATGGGTCCAAGCTAACTGTAGCTAGCTAGGTCTCTGCTAGGTCTGCTCATTAAGCCACAAAGGAAGTACATTAGTGTTATATTTGTAAATTTGTACAGTTCAAGTGACTCTGACTCCTTAGTCTAGGTTTGATTATGACTTGAAGTTTACTTGCATTGTCCATGACAGTGACATAACTAATGGCTGTGTGGTACCTAGATTGGCCAAAGACAAGTGTGGATGATCATGCTGCTTTGATTATGACTGCTCTGTTGCTACCACGACAACGATAAATTTGGTTGTTGATTCATTTCACGATTGCGAGTACCTATGTTTTGCCGGAAATGTTGATTCATTTCCATTCCGGCAAATTTCAGGCGCCCTATATGTGCACTATCTAGCAAAGGGCATGCCAAAATTTTCCGTGAATTTCGGCATGACTTGTGCTAGAAAGTTGGACATATCGAGTGCTTGGGATTTGTCGCGATGGGAATGAAATGACATTTCTGGCAAAACAAAGGTCAATTTTTTCTGCCATTATTCACTTTATAATATAAAGCTCGATAATTAAACGACTACGACATTGAACCCTAGGAAACATGACCGACACCGATGAGGTCGGAGGTTCTCACTCCCAATTCGGTCGAGCACACGCCTACCTCGACTTTTTGGCGGATCAGGAGATACAGGAAGCTGGGTGTCCGGACCGCCTTGTCATGACGGATGACGACGGTGGTGGCGCCGGCGCCGACACTGATGCCACCAATGACACCGGCACTGAGACTGGCGCTAATTATGTTCCTAACTATAGCACGGAAGGTGGGACCTCCCAAGCCAGTGAGGGAAAGAAGGAAAAGAGGACACGACGCCGAAATGAGCTCGGCACCGGAAGACTGGTGGTCACGGCGGTGCACCCTGGCGAGTTCGAGCCAATAGAGCCGCGAGAAGTGGCAGCGTGTTACGGCAACCAACTAGCATGCATCCTATGGGATACCGCTAACATCAACACCACAAAAATACGGAAGAATGATCAGTTGAAGAAGCTGCTTCTAACTAGGTTGCACGCAAGATTCCTGTTCCCTGGTCGTAATGACGAAGTCGACCCATGGGATGATCATACCATGAAAAAAAATCAACAACAAAGACCTAGGGAAGTTCAGCAACGCATTGAGCGCTTGGAAAACTAGGGTGAAAAAGGCGATTCAAGTAGACCATGAAACCTACGCCGAGATTGTTGCAGACAATCCAAAAATTATGATAGAGGACTTTGAAAAGTTCAAGGAGACTTTCAATGAAGAAGCTGCCAAGGCCAGGTCGGAGAGAGGTAAGCAGCTGTAGGCAAAGAACATGGGGAACCACCGCCTTGGAAGTCGTGGTTACACGGGAAAGAGGCCCGTGTGGGCTAAGGAGGACGCAGAACATGAACATCAGGGGATCCCAGACCCATTGGCTGAGTTCACCGACCAGCAGGAGCACGACTTCATCAGGGCCCGATTCTCGTGGAACCCCAAGAAAAAGTTTTTTTTCACCGACGGGCCGACTAGGAAATTCATGAGAATACTGGTAATTATCCTTTTACCACCTTACATATTAGGTTCTGATCAACAAAGTCTACTACATTCTAGTTGCATTCGTAAATGATTCACGGTCCATTTTGCAGAGAGAGCAACACAAACTTGCGGCGGCCGAGAGCGACTCGTCGACTCAGTCGACCCAGTCGTCGGCGAAGTAAAAGTGGGACACTCCTTTCAACCGGGCCATGAACATAATGATGGGACACCTGCCCGGCCAGCGGCCGCAATATGGACGTGTGCATGGCGCTGGGGATGGGGCCACTTGGAAGTACTATTATAGCGAGGACCCTGAGGCCAAAAGACAGAGAAAGATGTTCAGTCAAGTGACTATCGACAAGAAGGTGGCGCGGGAGATGGAGAAAGCAAAAGCTGAGACCAAAGCTGAGATAATCGCTGCATGTAGATCTGATTTCATGGATGTCTTTACAACCTTGATTCCAACAGTGGTCACATGGGTGCAACAAAATCCAAATGCGCCACCAAGTGAATTTCCCATGCCCAGCTTCACCGGGAGCAACTCAATGAACATCGCACCCATACCCGTACCTAGTATGGAAACCGCACCCGCACCTCCTCCAGCACCTGCTCCTGTGCCCAACTCTCACAGCAGCCCTAGCTCCGTCTCTGGCTTGAATGTCGGGCCGTCAACATTGGCTGAGCTCGACGCCCTCACGGTAAATACGCGTCGTCGCACCTTCATCAACTCAACTAATTAATTAATCTTCAGTTGCCGTTCTTTTTGGATCTCTGACGCCGCACGTATATGTCTTTGTAGGCCGACTCCACTCTGTGCACCCTCCTTTACAACATGAAGGGCGGGTTAGTGGATGTGGGGAAGGGTACAATAGTGAAGCCTAAGGATCGATTGTTTCACCGCCGACAGATGCCTGATAACGCCTTAAGGGTCTCCGTGGTGAGTGTGAAAGCGGGCTACGAGGGTCTCCCTTGACCGATACAAACCGATGGAGAGGATGACGAGACCCCCACGCAGCTTGGCCAATGCAAAAATTGGCCGATCCTATGGCCGAAAAATCTTCTTCGTGTCGAGGTGTCCGGGAGCACACCAACGGGACCTCATGAAGGTATGACCACAACACTACCTACAAAAGTACAACCATCGTCTATGCTGCTTGCTGAGATCGAGAGACATGAGGAAGGAGGGCCAACCGTTCCGCCGGCAGATGATGCCATCTGCCCCATGGAAGAGGATAGGGATCATGACATGGAGGATGCCGACGATGACCCTAACCAGTATTTCAATACTGCCTTTGACAACGAAGTAATAACGAGTCAACCATATGAATATGAGATGCATGTACCAGAGCCGGAACGTCCTCGGGCGTGCAAGAAGTCTTTGTTCATGCAATCCTCGCAGGACACGCCTCCAGATGCCGGCTCCACCCAAGCTCAACTACTTAGCCAGAGTCGTCCAATGCTGAGCCCGGCAACACTAGGGGTGGTGCTCAGGGAGGGTCTGATAGACCCACCAGCACCTCAGCCCACCAAGAAGAAGCAGAGGAAGAGACCAGCGGCAAGAAAATCCAATAAAGCTGGCAATGTTGGTTCTAGCAGCCAGCAGCCTTCGACCAAGGTTGACCATGTACCGATGAAACATGCGCCATTAATCCATGTCGCGGGAGAGCCAATGGTACCTGCGAATGCACTAGCTGCCATAGAAGGGGATCTCAGGAGACTCCATGACCATGTGCTTTCGATAGAGAGAAGCCTCCTCGCCTCGGATGATCCAGGATACCCACTTTATACGGTTCATGTGCCGAGCAGTTGCAAGATGTATGTCCACACATGCCCCGTGGACCTCTTCTTCCTGAGGTTTGATTACATCTTCCAGATGTTTCAAATGAGGACACTCGATTTTATGTTCATCCGCCTGTATGCGCTGCACATGAACTACATCGTCAGGAGAGAGCAAGTCACCGGTCTTGCGGTCGCGGACCCATACTACATGCATGAGGGCTTCTTGTCAGTCAACGACGCCAACCGTCAATATGCGAGTCAGTACATCGAAGAATTCTTGGTCAGCAATAATGACAAAGAAACGATTCTCCTACCTTATCATCCCAGGTAAGTCATCCGCGGATAGCACTATAACACATACATCCTTTCGTGAATTTCAATAGTTACTTTGCATGCATGGAGGCTAAACTTGACCGTGTATTTTGCGCAGCGGGGGGTGTCGTGCCGTTATCATTGTTCTTTACATGCGTTACTCCCGCGCTCTACATTTGGACCCATCGAAGAACATACAGAAGAAAGATTACACACAAATAAAGTATGTTCTGGACAAAGCTATGCTGGGCTTCAGCATGCGGGTTGGCTACATCCAACACAAAAAAACAAATAAGGCCAGGCTTTGTTTCACCCACAGGACTGACTTCTGTTGCATCCAGCAACCGGCAAGAAGTGAGAATGATGGATTGTACGTCATCCATCTAATGATGGAGTACAGAAGGGATGTGCAATCACTTTGCATGAAATCTTCATCCGATACCCATATCCAGAGATGGGCCGAAGCCTTTGGAGCCGTGCCGGATAATCGACTTCAAAATGATTTCTACCGAATCCAACAGGAAATTGCGTCCATCATCATCAAAGATGTCCTCGAAGAGAATGGGATGTTCTACGCCGGCCCAATATCGCGAGCTGACGTCTGAACCCGCATTGCCCTACAGCGTCAGGACATGACGCCTTTCACTAAGCTTGGGTCTGTCCTCCCGGATATGGATAGATGGGAAGAGTGCACTTCTTAAAAACAATGTGTCTGTTTAGTTACTTGTTACTTTCTGTACGACGAAACTTCGAATCTCTCAGTACGACGAAACTATTAGATGTATGGTGCCGCGCTCTAGTTAATTACTTTCGGTACGATAAAATTTGTTAACTATGTTTACTATATATGTTGCTTCTATTTCATAACTGTTTTGTTGAATTCGCTTCATGGTATATATATGTGCATCTCTGACAGGTATATAGATCAACGATGGCAAGGAAGTGGTATCCCGTGTATGTAGGGCATGTTCCAGGTGTGTATGATGAGTGGCCAGAGTGTCAGGCCCAAGTCTCTGGCTTCTCCGGCGGAAGCCAGAAAGGGTTTGATAGCAGAGCGGAAGCCAAAGCTAGTTACTTGAGATTCATAGCAAACCAGGGGATTCAGAACCAGCGCTGCTACAAAGACTACTACATAATACCGCTTTTGATCATCGTGATCGCTCTTATCGTGTATGTCTTAGTTTAGGTAGATGATGAAACATGTTTCTACGGTGACAATATAAGATACATGTCATCATTATAACTTGTATTGCTATTTCGAGATGATGATGAGATCGACATCATTTGTGTTGAGACTATGTTGATATGATGAGACTATGTTGTACCACTTCGATGATGATGATGAGACATTTCTTTTTCATATAGTTCTAGTGTATGTGTATGTTGTAACTGTATAAAACATGGAAAATACGAATACAACAACATAAAAAAAGAAAATACTAGAAGTAGCGTGGGGTATTGGAGTAGTAGTAGCGCTGCTTACCAGTAGCGTTTGTTTGTTGGGCCACGCTACTAGCATTAGCAGTAGGGATGGGCAGAGGCGCGCTACTGCTAGATTCAGATAGCAGTAGCGCTGGTTCAAACAAGCGCTACTGCTAAAAAATAGTTGTAGCGCCGTAGCAGTAGCGCGCCTACCCGCGCTACTAATAGCCAAATAACCAGCGCTACTGATTAGGGTTTTCCTAGTAGTGTGAGAGTGTTTTGTACACTGGTGTACTGTACAAAATGCTCTTATATTTTGGGACGGAGGGAGTAACTATTCATGTAAGTACAGTGATAGACCACATTCAGTCCTTACAAGAGGACTATAGAGCTAAACCTCTGCAAAAGCATTGGGTTGATTCTAAATTTATGTAAGGGTAGATATGGATCTTATAATGTCCAGCAAATGGAGGATAACGAGGCTAACATGTGTAGTGATGCTACATAATCAACCAGCTATGAAAGTAAGTATGGTCATACAGGGCAAGAGTACTCACAAGAGCAATGCAGTGTGTAGTATAGTTGCGAGATTCTCTGGTCCCTTGAGAATGAATGTTCTTCTTCAAGCAGTTTTTGTACAAGTGAGACGTTAAGGCACATGCAGAAATGTAGTTCAAATTGTGATGTGATATCATAGACAGTACCTTATGCTACAGATGAGACCAATGTGTAACAAGATTATTCCAGTCATTGTTCGATAAATGAGCTGAGGGGGTCCTAGATTAGGGGGTATCCGGACAGCCGACTATATACTTTGGCCAGACTGTTGGACCGTGAAGATACAAGACTCAAGACTTCTTCCCGTGTCCGGATGGGACTCTCCTTTGTGTGGAAGACAAGCTTGGCGATCTGGATATTATATTTCCTTCTTTGTAACCGACTCTATGTAAACCCTAGACCTATCCAGTGTCTATATAAACCGGAGGGTTTAGTCCTTAGGGACAGAATCATAATCATCATATGCTAGCTTCTAGGGTTTAGCCTTTACGATCTCGTGGTAGATCAACTCTTGTAATACCCATATCACCAATATCAATCAAGCAGGAAGTAGGGTTTTACCTCCATCAAGAGGGCCTGAACCTGGGTAAACACCGTGTCCCTTGCCTCCTGTAGCCTTAGACGCACAGATCGGGACCCCCTACCCGAGATCCGCTGGTTTTGACATCGACATTGGTGCTTTCATTGAGAGTTCCTCTGTGTCGTCGCTGCAAGGCTTGATGGCTCCTTCGATCAACAACAACATGATCCAGGGTGAGACTTTTCTCCCCAGACAGATCTTCGTGTTCGGCGGCTTCATACTGCGGGCCAATTTGCTTGGCCATCTGGAGCAGATCAACATCTACGCCCCTGGCCAGCAGGTCAGGTTCGGAAACTTGAACTACACGGCCGATATCCGTGGAGACTTGATCTTCAACGGGTTCGGGCCTGTGCTAGGAGCACCAGATAGTCACGATGAGCACGGCTTAGACCTGATGTCGGACAATGCTCGGGATATCGCCCCTGCAGGAGCTCCGGACCTAAATCCGGAGCAGATTGCGTCGCCCAAGGACGGGTGGATGGACCCCGCCCCAGAGGCCGCACACTCTCAGCGGTAGAGCCGAACACAGGCTTCACCCCCAAGGAAGCCTGTGACACCGGACCCCCGAACTCGTATCCGGCTGTAGGTTCCAGTTCGCGCACTCCCGAGCCCGCTGAATCTGGTTGGGTCTCGATAATGGAGTTCACCGCTGCGGATATTTTTCAGTGCTCGCCCTTTGGCGACATGCTGAACTCATTAAAGTCTCTCTCTTTGTCAGGAGACTCTTGGCTGAATTATGTCCGGCTCAAGGGGGAAGAAGGTGATGAAAAAATCCGTTGCCCACCCACCATCCACTTCATAGCCACTGTCGACAATGTATCAGACATGCTTGATTTCGACTCCGATGATACCGACGGTGTGGACGTCGGCGCAAGAGACGATTCAGAACCAACAGGGCGCTGGACTGCCACCTCGTCAAATGATATTTACATGGTAGATACGTCTAAAGAAGACGACGACGACAAACCGGAGGATAAAACTCCTGGACAAAAGCCAAAACGATGGCGCAGACGCCGCTCCAAGTCCAGCAACAGTAAAAATAGCGATAACAGCGCTAGAAAGATCTACACCCCAGTCAACTCCGAAGGAAACAACGACCACATGGACCCGCCAATGGAGCAGGATGAGCCAGGTCACGCCGAACACAGCTCGGAGCAGACGCCCGATCACAATGATCCCGAGTGACGAATTCATCAAACCGCCCTGGGACAAGAGCACAGTCTAGATGACGATGCATTCATCATCCCGGAAACACGCTTGGAACGAGATAACCTCCACAAAAGGCTTATGGCCACTGCGAGGTCTAAAGAAGCAAAAGCAAAGGCTTAAGGCCGCACAGGAAATGCTCAATCGCACATGGAATAAAGTGCTAGACACTGAAGAAAAGTACGGCAATGATCGCCACACAAAGAGCTATCCAAAACGCAAGCTGCTTCCAGAATTCGACGATGAGGCCATTCCGCCAAAAAACAATACGGCTAGGAGGCCGGACAAACCACTTCGTAACCACAGTAGAGCAGCTTCCGACGCCGCACACGATTTACGCGAGCTCTTGGATAAAAAGGCCGGCACGGCTAGGTCCATCTATGGACCTAAAGGACACACCCCGACACAGGACTATGGTTACCAAAATACCGACTAGATACCAGTTCGGAATCAGCACCAGACACAACAACAGCCGACGGCATGCCACAACACGTCCAGATACAGAGGGGCTGCTCACCCCCTGTGCTGCACCGAAGAGGTGCTGGACCATGAATTTCCACAGGGTTTTAAACCTGTGAACATAGAGGCATATGACGGAACAACAAGCCCTGGGATCTGGATTGAGGATTTTATCCTGCATATCCACATGGCCCGTGGGGATGACCTCCTCGCCATTAAATACCTTCCCCTCAAGTTGAAGGGACCAGCTCGACACTGGTTGAAAAGCCTCCCCAAAAATTCAATTGGAAGTTGGGAGGAACTCGAGGATGCTTTCAGGGCCAATTTTCAAGGGACCTATGTCGGGCCTCCGGATGCGGACGATTTAAGTCACATAATTCAACAGCCCGGAGAGTCCGCCTGCAAGCTTTGGAACAGATTCCTCACTAAGAAGAATCAAATCGTCAATTGTCCGGATGCCGAAGCCCTAGCGGCCTTCAAGCACAGCATCCGGGACAAGTGGTCCGCCAGACACCTTGGCCAAGAAAAACCGAGGACACTGGCAGCCTTAACAAGCCTTATGACCCGTTTTTGCGTAGGCGAAGATAGTTGGTTGGCCCGTAAAAGCACCAGCGACCCAAGTACATCCGAAATTAGGGATGACAATGGGAGGCCACGGCGCAACAAAAACAAACGTCAAAACAAGGAAGAAAGTCCGGACAATACAACAGTCAACGCCGGATTCAGGGGCCCTCGCCCCGGTCCACAAAAGAAGCCACTTAAAGGTGGCAAAGAAGGACCGTCCGGCCTGAACAAAGTCCTGGACAGACTGTGCCAAATTCATGGCACCCCCGAAAAGCCTGCGAACCACACTCACAGAGAATGCTGGGTCTTCAAGCAGGTCGGCAAATTAAATGTTGAACACAAGGGAAGGGAAACACCAAGTGAAGACGAGGATGAGCCTCGCCAGACGAACACTGGGGGACAAAAAAATTCCCACCAGAAGTAAAAACGGTAAACATGATCCAAGCGACTCACATATCCACGAGAAAGCGTGAATGCGCGCTCAAAGATGCATACGCTATAGAGCCCGTCGCACCCAAACTTAACCACTGGTCGGCTTACCCGATCACTTTCGATCACAGGGACTACCCTACTAGTATTCGTCACGAAGGATCAGCTGCCTTGGTAGTCGACCCAATAATTGACGGATACCATCTTACTTACGTCCTCATGGATGACGGCAGTAGTCTTAATCTAATATACCAAGACACTGTCCGTGGGATGGGGATAGACCCATCCAGAATCAACAACAGTAACACCACCTTTGAAGGGGTGATACCAGGCGCCGAAGCCCACTGCAGGGGCTCCCCCGTACTGGAGGTAACATTCGGTTCCCCAGGCAACTCCATAAGCGAGGAGCTACTCTTCACCATCGCCCCCCTCCAAAGCGGCTATCATGCATTGCTTGGGAGAACGGCCTTCGCCCGCTTCAACGCAGTACCGCACTACGCCTACCTTAAAATCAAAATGCCCGGTCCACGTGGCATCATCACCGTTAATGGAAACACAGAGCGTTCCTTACATGCAGAAGAGTATGCGACGGATCCAGCCGCCGGACTCTAAGCGGCCTCTGATACCTAAAAACATAACTGGTCGTTAAGAGCACGGACACGGTTAGACGAGTTCGGTAGCCCAGATAAACCTTATCTAGGCGTCACACACGTAATCCCATAGAGGACACCAGGGGCTATAGATAATTAATTAAGCCTACCTTTTGGCCTGACCTTATTAACAAGCCACTGTTTTACACTTTTACTATCCATTAGTGATAGCCAACTTTTCGCACGCTTACGTCATACTCTTCTACATGAGTTTTTCTTTTTACAGACACCATTCGTGCGACACCCTCCCAGGACACGGCACAATGGAGACAAAGGCGCAGACGTGCAGCAGGGCCCTGCTCAAAGGTTTCTCTTTAGATTAAGCCCCTGTGTAAACCTTCTTTATTGTCTCTTATTGCTTACACATCCCACGGGTACTACACCCACAGGGGATACTGCCGCTATTGGCATTTCGCCACGACAGACTAATGACACGTACCTGGGAACACATGGTTCATAATAAAGGGCGTTACTCAGCTCAGTATATGTTTTAAAGTACGAATACCTTCGGGAGTGTCGGCGTCATGAGTTTGGGCTTATATGCATCAGCTCTGAATCATGTCTGTGGTCAAATGTTGGGTTTGCCCGGCTCCTGGGTTCGCCGCCTTACGTTCCATTCTTATCGGCTAAGGCAGCCAAAGGAGAACTACTGTGATTGTGCCCTGGTTATTCCGGATGAGCACCTCAGTAGAGAAAGCCGAAAGCTGACTATCATGATATAGCGAGAGACTGTTCAACCACTCGAAGACTTATCGGAATCTTTAGGATTCCGCCGCATTAACGAAGGACCATTTTCCGGGCATGTACAAACGCGCCCGCATTCGGATGCATGCGAAGGTACAAGGGGCTACATAGTAGCCGCACCGTCAAACTCCTATGGCTAAGTGAAAGTGTTACAGCTATATAGTCCGGTTGCCTAGTTCGACGTGCGATCACCTCCTTAATGGACCAAGACGTTGGATCAAGCGTGATTACGCATATTTTTCATGAACACCCCTGCATTGTATGCGTGGGGGCTGAAGCCAACGACTATTAACTTTCAGATTACACATATACATAAAAATGGCCGCACAGGAGGCACAATAATACTCGTGGGCAAAAAGTATAAATATAGCCTCATAATCAAAATAACATTGTTTTACAATGACACGATTTGTCACTCGAACATGACATTCTTCGAGAACTGTGCCTCTATTAAGCGAGCACCTGCCGCTACCTGCTCCAAGATGTGCTCGGCCAGACCCTGGCCCCCCGCCGGATTCTGGGTCGCAACGACGGTGGCCTCCATATCTGTCCAGTATGCCTTAACACGAGCAAGAGCCATCCGGGCACCCTCTATGCACGCCGACCTCTTCATGGCATCGGTCCGTCATACGGCACCAAGGAATTGTTTCACTAAACCAAAATAACTGTCCGGCTTCGGCCCCTTCGGCCATAGATGGTCTAGTACAGACCGCATTGCAAGACCAGACAGCCTGTGGAGCTCGGCCACAGCAGCCATCTTCTCATTCAAAGGCAATTTGCGCATTGGAGCGCTGAACTGCGACCAGAATAGCTTTTCCACTTCATCATATTTTTGATCCTCAAAAAACTTGGCTGCATCAGCCGTACTCTTCGACAAATCCGCCTAGGCGTCTGCAAGACTCCAGCGTCGATCCAGAGGAGCATACTTTGGATGTAAAAACTTCAAACACAACAAATAGGGGTTTCCTGCCGTGATTTCTCCGGCCTGTTGAAGCTCCTTCCGCGCCTCCCTCAGGTCGGAACGCGTCTCCTTGGCCGCATCAAGGGCCTTCTTCAGGTCAGCCTTACTCGCATGATTTTCTTTTTCAAGAAGCTCATATCGGTTGGCGGCGTTTTTTAGCTCCACAGCCATTTCGGCTATTTTCTCTTCGTTTCAGCGATGAGCAGCCTGTTCGGCTCTCAACTCTTCGGCCACCTTTAGGGTAGCCGCATTGCTAGCCCGGGCCTGTTCCTTGGCTAGGGCAAGTTCCGCCCTCAGGGCCTCCACGGCAGCAGTGCAGTCCAAGCATATCGCATTAATATTATGCTCCTCTCAAATTTTTTCCTCTAAAAAATAATAATAATACAGGAATGCAGAGCACATACCTTGTGACTCGTTAAGCCGCTCGTTCACCAATGTGATATCGGCATCAATAACCCCAATTTGCCTCCTTAGTTCGGCAACTTCAACGGACCGGTCGGCTGCCGGATCCTTGGACACCTGCGCATAAATACAGCGCAATCGTTACTTAGCAATGTGATCCTCCGTTTGCCGCCGAGGGTTGGCAACCAGAGTCTTAGGGGCTACTATCCATATGGAGCACACCTAGCGCGTGCGTCACAGCCAAAAATTATGTATTTTTCATTACATACCTCAAAGCCTCTGAGCAGGCTTGTAAAGGCTTCATTCAACCCGCTTGTGGCGGAGGAAATCTTCTCGAGCATCATGCTCATTAATGAACAGTGCTCCTCTAAGAGAGAAGCTCGCTCCAGAAGGCCCGTCAGTGTGTCCAGCCGGACACCGGACTGTGCCAGACCCTTCTCATTGCCCCCCCGTGGGAGCCGAACGCTCCGGGCGCAGGGCGGCCGAAGGATTAGCTTTTGACTTCGGCAGATCCGGACTCCTCCGTGATGACACCTCGGGGTCGCCCGCCTCATGAGGCGGAGAGGTTGGTGGGGTCTCACTCTCCATCATCTCCGGAAGGAGATCCCCCAAAGACGAACTCTGTCGAGAAGAGCTGCTAGCCGGACTGCACAGAATGGATCCTGATTATTGTTCTTGGAGAAAAGAAGTACCTTCATATTTATGATTAACTTACAGCTCGGCTGAGGGCTGGCCTGTTGGCGGGCATGACGTGGTGAGGACGCCCTTCGGGGCAGGCCCCCCTGGTGAAGCTGTCTTCCCCTGTTTGGGAACCTCCGCCTCCAAGTCTTCAAAGGCGGCCCTCTTCTTCCCGCAAGGGGAGGATGCCTTAGAGCCCCCTTCCCGGCTATCCTCCTTTGGGGAGGTAGCAATTCCCCCGGTTTGGATGCGCAATGTGTGAAGTTCTGCTTCCCTGTTCTTCCCTTCGTCTTTCCCTGACGGCATTTTTCTTAGCACACGACCAAGCATCTTAGGTATGGTGGGACTTGGCGAGCCTTCGGGAAGTGGCGCCGGACACCTGATTCTCTCCACCTTGCTGAGACATTCCTGGCCACGGAGGATTTTCAGAATAATGACTATGACAAAAATAGACGAAGTGTTTGGTTTGTGGGTTACTTACTTGGGTATCTGGGCGATTGCAGCTCAGGCTCGCATCTTCGATGGTATACGGACACTTTACTTGTGGTCCGAAGAATAATTTACACATCCCTTCGAGCGTCAGGCCGAAGAAGTGCAGAATAGTCCGCGGACCTTCCGGATTGAACTCCCACATCCGGAGAGGCCGACGTTTGCACGACAACATCAGTCGGATTAGCATTACCTGAATTATGCCGTCAAGGCTAATGTCCCTCTCAAGAAGCTCCCGAACACGGCTCTGCAGTATTGGTACATCACTAGCAGATCCCCAATCCCGTCCTACATTGATCCATGACTCCAGTTGAGAAGGAGGGCCCGGACGGAAGTCGGGAGCAGCCACCACCCACTTTGTGCCTCTGGGAGCCGTGACGTAAAACCACCTCCGCTGCCATAGATTGGACACCTCTGGGAAGGAGCCCTCTGGCCATGGGGCGTCGGCATTCCTGCTTATTACAGCACCTCCGCATTCCGCGTGTCGCCCCTCAATCATCTTTGGATTCACGTTGAAGGTCTTGAGCCACAAGCCGAAGTGAGGAGTGACGTGGAGAAAAGCTTCGCACGCAATGATGAACGGCGAGATATGGAGGACAACGTCTGGAGCTAGATCGTGAAAATCTAACCCATAATAGAACATGAGCCCTCTCACAAAGGGATCAAGGGTGAAGCCCAAGCCGTGGAGGAAGTGGAAAACAAATACGACGCTCTTGTTGGGCTTGGGAGTAGGGATGACCTGCCCTGGAGCAGGAAGCCTGTGCCTGATGTCGGCGGTCAGATATCCGACCTCCCTAAGCTTCGCAATATCCTCCTCTGTGACTGAAGAGGCCACCCATCGGCCTTGAAGGTCGGATCTGGACATGGTTAAGGATCTGAGGTGCTTGAGCTTGGGCTTCGGGTGTTAGAACTCAAGATGCAAAAAGGCGCAAGGGTGGTGTAAAAGAGGGATAGGCCTCGGCCCCTTTATATAGGGGGTGAATATCAAGAGTCCTCAGCATAACCGCTCGGGACTTACTTAAAAACAAAGAGTCATACCAACAAACGTCATGGGGACGCGTGCACCTATATTAATGGGGGATCCCGCGCTAAGGGGAGCACGATCCCTGCTCTGGCAAGGCGTGCTAGTAAAACCGCCTCGCAACACGTATCAGGGGAGGCCAAATAAAACCGGTTCGTGTTGGGCCGGGCCACGATGCGGGAGCACGCAGTGCGAAAAATTACCAGCAGATTAGATTTATGAAGTGTTATGCTGTGAGGATCATCTTGCAGATCCGGACACGGTTTAGGTGTTCGACAACTACTTTGGAGTATTCAGAGATGGAACCCGCCTTGCAATGCCGAAGACAAACTACGCGTCGGACTCGTCGTCGTTGAAGCTTGGTTCAGGGGCTACTGAGGGAGTCCTGGATTAGGGGGTATCCGGACAGCCGGACTATATACTTTGGCCGAACTGTTGGACCATGATGATACAAGACTAAGGACTTTGTCCCGTGTCCGGATGGGACTCTCCTTTGCGTGGAAGACAAGCTTGGCGATCCGAATAATATATTTCCTTCTTTGTAACCGACTCCATGTAAACCCTAGCCCTCTCCGGTGTCTATATAAACCGGAGGGTTTAGTCCTTAGGGATAGAATCATAATCATCATAGGCTAGCTTCTAGGGTTTAGCCTCTATGATCTCATGGTATATCAACTCTTGTAATACCCATATCATCAATATCAATCAAGCAGGAAGTAGGGTTTTACCTCCATCAAGAGGGCCCAAACCTGGGTAAACATCGTGTCCCTTGCCTCCTGTTACCATTAGCCTTAGAAGCACAGATCGGGACCCCCTACCCGAGATCCGCCGGTTTTGACACCGACAGTAGCACTGGAGACTTTACAGAAATTTCGTTTAGAGGCTTGCCACCGGAGTGCGGTTGCCTCATGTAGGAACGATACTTCATCAATGAGCGCTTGAAAACCGCAACCAACCCTTGCTCGTCTGGACTATCTAGTTTGGTCCTCGCCTATTTAAAAGAATAAAATCTTGTGTCTTCTGTCAGCAGAAACATATGCAGTAATTACCACGAAAAACATTAGTACATTACTTACACGTAAGTTGCGGAGGAAGATTGGAAATTGTTCTTTGTCTGTGGTATAATCTTGCCATGAAGGAAAGATGCACAAAAAGTTCCTGACAACAATATAAGCTTCATCTTCTAAACTGGGAAGAAGCGGAACATGGGTCTTATTTGCTGCAATTAGGGCTCTCTCTCGTTCGAAAAGGGATTTGGCAACTGGATTTGGTGTACTCTTTGCTGGAACTGGGGTTTTGCATCGTAGAGTTGGTGCTATGTCAACTGGCATCATCATACTATTTGCTGCAGTTGGGGTCTGCTGAGTTGGGGCATTAGAGATGGCTAGTGTAGTAGGGCTAGAGTCTGCTAGAGTTGTGGCCGTCTTTCTTGTGTTTGGTGATATTGCAACTACACCTAATGGGATGTTTGATTTATCAAGTGTCACTACCTTTTCCAAATACTTTCTTCCTGCTCCTCCGAGATCAGCAATCGTCCTCTTCCTTTTGAATGTCTGATACACAAGAACATCATTTAAATGGATAAATACGGTATGATGACAGATGGAATATGTACTGAAAATGGATAGGCAGGGCGTATTCACATACGTGATGTGTAAACTAAGTTAATGGCAGTGCAACAAAGTAGAAGTAGTGCAAAGCATTAGTTGCAAGATATGTGCGACCAATATAACCTTGGAAAGTTAGAGCAAGCACATTGATGGGTGAATAAGATAGGGCATCTACCTCTGACTCCTCCACTAGGGAGCTACATTGACTTAGGTCTCCCTCTAGCTCAAAATCATTGTTAGGATCATATTCTGAGCATGAATATGTAGGTGGAGAGTGTTTGCATTGCATTTCATCTAGACTTGATTTCAGTCCCTTAATGCCAAGTTTGACAGCCATGGCATTGTTCTGCTTTATTCTTTTCATGTGCGCAAGCTCATAATCATTATGATGTTGTTTAGTATCTGAGGTTCATGAAAACATAATAAGTAGTCAGATTATCTATCAAATGCATTGCGAATTCAACCCGAAGAGTGTCTCACTACATACCCCTGCGTATACAAGGTTCACCCCCCAACCGTGTTGACCAGACCACACAGAGAAATACAAACCTCTTATGTCTCTATAATAGGCCGACACACATTTAAAAACTAAAGTAGGAACATTAGAATCATATCAAATTTGCATTTGAACAAATAAACTAAGGAATTATGAGTGGCATAATGTTTAGCTTGAAGGGTGGAGTGCTGGTAGTGCGACACAAAGCAAGTAGGCATATTGTATTCCATGTAAAAGATCGTTGTCTATGTAAAAGGTGGATGTGACACTTTCTTTCTATACAATGAAGTGTTTGTTTCCCACACACAATGGAAGAGATCACACAGACAAATACTATTCACTCATGTCTATGGTTCCAGTATTTTGAAACAGGGTGGTCAACCCTAAAAGAATATTGACAACAAATATGACAAGGCAAGTATAGAGGTAGTGAATCAATCATTACTTGTGAGCTTACTAGGACAAGTATGCAAAAAAGTAACTGCAGTAAGAGATCGTCCAAAATCTGAATCAAGAAGTTGGTGTAGCACTTATTGTTTGTAACTAATCGACATGAATAATTGGATATCATATCGAATGAGTAAGAAAGACAAGTAAAATTGTCAACAAAGCTGGCCTACAGCAGTAATCTGGTTCAATGTCACTATGACCAACAATCCAACATGACTTGTGTTTGTTAATAGGGCTGAAATTTTGAAACCCTATGAACTTTATAGGTACTAAAGATTACTGAAATACTATACAAACCATTAGTTGTAGGTAGCACTTAGTACACAACAAACCCTAATGACAGTCCTCCCTAATGAGTAATGAATCAATTAGAAAATGGGTGATGAGGAGTGGCTGTTGAGTGTTGAGGACATATCTCAGGATAAATCAGGTTGGCTTAGTGCCTGCTGCACGCCTGAGCCCTCAAGGGACTGGGCAGGTAGGAACAGTGGCGCGCCTGGGCAGCGGTGACTGGTAGAAAAAGCCCCATTTGTCCCGGTTCATAAGGCCCATTTGTCCCGGTTCCTGAACCGAGACTAAAGTGTCGGTACTAAAGCCCAATGCCTTCAGTCTCGGTTTGCGTACGAACCGGGACGGATGGGGCTCCACATGGCTGCTGCGGCTGCCCAGGCAGGAGGGCCTTTTATCCCGGTTGGTGGCACCAACCGGGACCAAAAGGCATCCACGCGTCAGTAGTTCAGGGGCTGGGGTTTTGTTTTTTTAAAGGGGGGGGTTGGGGGTTTTGGAGGTTTTGTAGGGTTAATTTATGGGTATCATATATTGACCGTGCTAGCTAATAGAGAGAAGTGTCCACCAACCGGGACCAAAAGGCATC
>NC_041389.1:465960271-465966504 GCF_002162155.2 Triticum dicoccoides | reverse complement strand
TCAGGGGCTGGGGTTTTGTTTTTTTAAAGGGGGGGGTTGGGGGTTTTGGAGGTTTTGTAGGGTTAATTTATGGGTTTCATATATTGACCTTGCTAGCTAATAGAGAGAAGTGTCCTCTCTTATCACCGTGCTTGGTCGACGCTACGTACTAAACGTATAGAGAGGACTCAACATGCTAGCTAGCTAGTAAGCAAATGAAGGAAACCATTAAGTACAGAAGATTGTCATGAACATATACAAAGAGAAGTGATCGACCTCTCCTTCTCCGAGAGATTGGTCGAACAACAAGTTTTTGTATATCTATCCAACGCTACTGGCTACTTATATACAATATAAGATCTCTTATAATCCCCTAACATCTGAACTCAAGTTCCACATGGTATTCTCCGTCTTTATCGATGTTGTGTGATACATCTCCAACGTATCTATAGTTTTTGATTGTTCCATGCTATTATATTACCCCTTTTGGATGTTTATGGGCTTTATTTTACACATTTATATCATTTTTGGAACTAACCTACTAACCGGAGGCCCAGTCCGTATTGCTGTTTTTTTTGCCTATTTTAGTATTTCGAAGAAAAAGAATATCAAACGGAGTCCAAACGGAATGAAACCTTCGGGAGCGTGATTTTTGGAACGAACATGAACCAGAGGACTTGTAGTGCAAGTCAATAACCAGCCGAGGCGGCCACGAGAGGGTAGGGCGCCCCCCCTGTCTCGTGGGCCCCTCAGGCGGCCACCGACGTACTTATTCCTCCTATATAAGCCTACTTACCCCGGAAACATCCAGGGAGCCAACGAAACACAATTTCCACCACCGTAACCTTCTGTATCCACGAGATCCCATCTTGGAGCCTTCGCCGGTGCTCTGCCGGAGGGGGAATCGACCATGGAGGGCTTCTACATCAACACCATAGCCCCTCCGATGAGTTGTGAGTAGTTTACCACAGATCTTCGGGTCCATAAATACTAGCTAGATGGCTTCTTCTCTCTTCTTGGATCTCAATACAATGTTCTCCCCCTATCTTGTGGAGATCTATTCGATGTAAACTCTTTTTGCGGTGTGTTTGTCGAGATTCGATGAATTGTGGGTTTATGATCAAGTTTATATGAGAAATATTTGAATCTCCTCTGAATTCTTTTATGTATGATTGAGTTATCTTTGCAAGTCTCTTCGAATTATCAGTTTGGTTTGGCCTACTATATTGATCTTTCTTGCCATGGGAGAAGTGCTTAGCTTTGGGTTCAATCTTGCGGTGTCCTTACCAAGTGACAGAAAGGGTTGCAAGGCACATATTGTATTGTTTCCATCGAGGATAAAAAGATGGGGTTTATATCATATTGCATGAGTTTATCCCTCTACATCATGTCATCTTGCTTAAGGCGTTACTCTGTTCTTATGAACTTAATACTCTAGATGCAGACAGGAGTCGATCGATGTGTGGAGTAATAGTAGTAGATGCAGGCAGGAGTCAGTCTACTTGTTGCGAACGTGATGCCTATATACATGATCATGCCTAGATAATCTCATAATTATTCGCTTTTCTATCAATTGCTCGACAGTAATTTGTTCACCCATCGTAATACTTATGCTATCTTGAGAGAAGCCTCTAGTGAAACGTATGGGCCCCGGGTCTATCTCTTATCATATTTGCTTCCAATCTACTTTTTTCGCATCTTTACTTTTTGCATCTATCTTATAAAATACCAAAAATATATTTATCTTATCATACTATCTCTATTAGATCTCACGTTCGCAAGTGGCCGTGAAGGGATTGACAAACTCTTTATTGTGTTGGTTGTGAGTTCTTTGTTTGTTTGTGTAGGTGTGTGGGACTTTTGAGGAGCCTCCTACTAGATTGATACCTTGGTTCTCAAAAACTGAGGGAAATACTCACGCTACTATTGCTGCATCACCCTTTCCTCTTCAAGGAAAACCAATGCAAGCTCAAGACATAGCAAGAAGGATTTCTGGCGCCGTTGCCGGGGAGCTCTTCGCTCAAGTCAAGACATACCAAGTACCCATCACAAACTCATCTCCCTTGCATTTACATTATTTGCCATTTGCCTCTCGTTTTCCTCTCCCCCACTTCACCCTTGTCGTTTTATTCGCCCTCTCTTTCCCAATCTCCTCCTCTCTCTTTCACTTGCCTTTTTTCTGTTTGCTTGTGTGTTCGATTACTTGTTGCCATGGTGCAAGATAATACCAAATTGTGTGATTTCTCGAATACCAAGAATAATGATTTCCTTAGTACTCTGATTGCTCCTCTTGATGATGTTGAGTCTTGTGAAATCAATACTGCTTTGCTGAATCTTGTTATGAAAGATCAATTCGCCGGCCTTCCTAGTGAAGATGCCGCTACTCATCTAAACAACTTTGTTGATTTGTGTGATATACAAAAGAAGAAAGATACGGATAACGATATTGTTAAATTGAAGTTATTTCCGTTTCCACTTAGAGATCGTGCTAAAGTTTGGTTTTTGTCTTTGCCTAAAAATAGTATTGATTCTTGGAACAAGTGCAAAGATGCTTTTATCTCTAAGTATTTTCCTCCCGCTAAGATTATCACTCTTAGGAACGATATTATGAATTTTAAACAACTTGATCATGAGCATGTTGCCCAATCTTGGGAAAGAATGAAATTGATGATTCGCAATTGCCCTACTCATGGTTTGAATTTATGGATGATCATACAAAATTTTTATGGCGGTTTGAACTTTGCTTCTAGAAATCTCTTAGATTCGGCTGCGGGAGGCACGTTTACGGAAATCACGTTAGGAGATGCTACAAAACTTCTTGATAATATTATGGCTAATTATTCTCAATGGCACACCGAAAGATCTTCTAGTAAAAAAGTGCATGCCATAGAAGAAATCAATGTTTTGAGTGGAAAGATGGATGAACTTATGAAATTGTTTGCTACTAAGAATACTCCTCTTGATCCCAATGATATGCCTTTGTCTACTTTGATTGAGAATAATAATGAATCTATGGATGTGAATTTTATTGGTAGGAATAGTTTTGGAAACAATGCTTATAGAGGAAACTTTAATGCTAGACCGTTCCCTAGTAATTCCTCTAATAATTATGGAAATTCCTACACTAATTCTTATGGTAATTTTAATAAGATGCCCTCTGATTTTGAGAATAGTGTGAAAGAATTTATGATTTCTCAAAAGAATTTTAATGCTTTGCTTGAAGAAAAATTGCTCAAAGTTGATGATTTGGCTAGGAACGTTGATAGACTTTCGCTTGATGTTGATTCTCTTAAACTTAGATCTTCTTCTCCTAAGCATGATATTAACGAGTCTTTCAAAGCAATCAGAATTTTCATTGATGAGTGCAAGGGAAGAACCGCTAGATTGCGTGCTAAGAAAGATTGCTTGATAAAGGCGTGTTCTTCTAGTTTCCATAAAAATAATGATGAAGATCTTAAAGTTATTGATGCATCTACTATTAGATCTTTGTTTTGCAATATGAATCTTGATAATTATGGGACTGAAGATGAGTCAACTTTACCTAGAAGGCGTCCCAAGAATTCGGAGTTTTTAGATCTTGATGCTAAATTTGGTAAAAGTGGGATTGGAGAGGTCATGACTTTAAATAATATTGAACCCACTATCTCGGATTTCAAGGAATTTGATTATGATAATTGTTCTTTAGAAGGTTGTATTTCCTTGTTGCAATCCGTTGTTAATTCTCCTCATGCTTATAGTCAAAATAAAGCTTTTACCAAACATATTGTTGATGTCTTGATGCAACCTTATGATGAAAAACTTAATTTGGAAGTTTCTATACCTAGAAAACTTAATGATGAGTGGGAACCTACTATAAAGATTAGAATTAAAGATCATGAGTGTTTTGCTTTGTGTGATTTGGGTGCTAGTGTTTCCACGATTCTGAAAACTTTATGTGATATTCTAGGTTTCCATGATCTTGATGATTGCTCTTTAAATTTGGACCTTGCGGATTCCACCATTAAAAAGCCAATGGGAAGGATCAATGATGTTCTCATTGTTTCAAATAGAAAGTTGGTGCCCGTAGATTTTATCGTTCTTGATATAGATTGCAATCTTTCTTGCCCTATTATTCTTGGTAGACCTTTCCTTAGAACGATTGGCGCGATTATTGATATGAAGAAAAGAAATATTAGATTCCAATTTACATTAAAGAAAGGCATGGAGCAATTTCCAAGAAAGAAAGTCAAATTACCTTATGAATCTATCATGCGAGCTACTTATGAATTGAGTGCCAAAGATGGCACTACTTAGATCTATCTTCACTTTTATGCCTAGCTAGGGGCGTTAAACGATAGCGCTAGTTGGGAGGCAACCCAATTTTCTTTGTGTTTTTTGTTTTTGTTCCTATTTAATAATAAATTTTGCATCTACCTTATATTTAGTTGTTTTTTTATCTTTTAGTTAGTGTTTGTGCCAAGTAGAACCTATAGGATAACCTATGATGATAGTTGATTTGATTCTGCTGAAAAACAGAAACTTTGCGCGCACGAATTTAGTTTTGTTAAATCACAGAAACAGGATTTTGTGCTGATTCTTTTTCCTGCTGATCAATAGACAAATTCCAGGAATTCCTATTTTGGTAGGATTTTTAGAGTTCCATAATTTTGCGTTAGTTACAGATTGCTACAGACTTTTCTGTTTTTGACAGATTCTGTTTTTCGTGTGTTGTTTGCTTATTTTGATGCATCTATGGCTAGTAAAATAGTTTATAAACCATAGAGAAGTTGGAATAAATTAGGTTTAACACCAAATTAAATAAAGAATGAGTTCATTACAGTACCTTATGTGGTGGTTTTGTTTTCTTTCACTAACAAAGCTTATAAGATTTCCTGTTGTGAAGTTTTCAAGTTTTGGGTAAAGCTTTTATGGACTATGGAATAAGGAGTGGCAAGAGCCTAAGCTTGGGGATGCCCATGGCACCCCAAGATATTCAAGGATATCCAAAAGCCTAAGCTTGGGGATGCCCCGGGAAGGCATCCCCTCTTTCGTCTTCGTTCATTGGTAAGTTTACTGGGAGCTATATTTGTATTCGCCACATGATATGTCTTTTGCTTGGAGTGTCGTGTATTATATTATTCTTTGATTTTTAGTTTACCACAATCATCCTTGCTGTACACACCTTTTGGGAGAAGCCTACTTGATTAGAATTTGCTAGAATACTCTATGTGCTTCACTTATATCTTTTGAGCTTGATAGTTTTTGCTCTAGTGCTTCACTTATATTTTTTTAGAGCACGGCGGTGGATATATTTTGAAGAAATTGCTAGTCTCTCATGCTTCACTTATATTATTTTGAGAGTCTTTTATAACAGCATGGTATTTGCTATGGTTACAAATTTGGTCCTAGAATGATGAGCATCCAAGTTGGGTATAATAAAAACTATCATAGAAAGTGAATTGGATGCTATGATCAATTTGATGCTTGATAATTGTTTTGAGATATGGAGGTAGTGATATTAAAATCTTGCTAGTTGAGGTGATTATGAAAAATACTTGTGTTGAGGGTTGTGATTCCCGTAGCATGCACGTATGGTGAATCGCTTTGTGATGAAGTTGGAGCACAATTTTATTTATTGATTGTCTTCCTTATGAGTGGCAGTCTGGGACGAGCGATGGTCTTTTCCTACCAATCTATCCCCTAGGAGCATGCGCGTAGTGCTTTGTTTTTTATGACTTCTAGATTTTTTGCAATAAGTACATGAGTTCTTTTGACTAATGTTGAGTCCATGGATTATACGCACTTTCACCCTTTCACCATTGCTAGCCTCTCTTGTGCCGCGCAACTGTCGCCGGTACCATACACCCACCATATACCTTCCTTAAAACAGCCACCATACCTACCTATTATGGCATTTCCATAGCCATTCCGAGATATATTGCCATGCAACCTTCCACCGTTCCGTTCCTATGACACACATTACTTTTGTCATATTGCTCTTTGCATGATCATGTAGTTGACATCGTATTTGTGGCAAGGCCACCTTCATAATTTTCATACATGTCGCTCTTGATTCATTGCATATCCCGGTACACTGCCGGAGGCATTCATATAGAGTCATATCTTGTTCTAGCTTTGAGTTGTAATTCTTGAGTTGTAAATCCATAAAAGTGTGATGATCTTCATTATTAGAGCATTGTCCCAGTGAGGAAAGGATGATGAAGACTATGATTCCCCCACAAGCCGGGATGAGACTTCGGACTTTACAAAAAGAA
>NC_041389.1:465951212-465959667 GCF_002162155.2 Triticum dicoccoides | reverse complement strand
GAAAGGCCAAAGAAAAAAAAGAAAATAAAAGGAAATAAAAAAAAGAGAGAAATAGAGAGAAGGGACAATGCTACTATCTCTTTTCCCACACTTGTGCTTCAAAGTAGCACCATGATCTTCATGATAGAGAGTCTCATATGATGTCACTTTCATATACTGGTGGGAATTTTTCATTATAGAACTTGGCTTGTATATTCCAATGATGGGCTTCCTCAAAATGCCCTAGGTCTTCGTGAGCAAGCAAGTTGGATGCACACCCACTTAGTTTCTTTTGTTGAGCTTTCATATATTTATAGCTCTAGTGCATCCGTTGCATGGCAATCCCTACTCACTCACATTGATATCTATTAATGGGCATCTCCATAGTCCGTTGATACGCCTAGTTGATGTGAGACTATCTTCTCCTTTTTTGTGTTCTCCACAACCACCATTCCATTCCACATACAGTGCTATGTCCATGGCTCACGCTCATGTATTGCCTGAAAGTTGAAAAAGTTTGAGATTATTAAAGTATGAAATAATTTCTTGGCTTGTCATCGGGGTTGTGCATGATTAAATACTTTGTGTGATGAAGATAGAGCAACAGTCAGACTATATGATTTTGTAGGGATAACTTTCTTTGGCCATGTTATTTTGAGAAGACATGATTACTTTGATTAATATGCTTGAAGTATCACTATTTTTATGTCAATATGAACTTTTATTTTGAATCATTTGGATCTGAACATTCATGCCATAATAAAGAAAATTACATTGAGAATTATGCTAGGTAGCATTCCACATCAAAAATTCTTTTTTTTATCATTTACCTACTCGAGGATGAGCAGGAATTAAGCTGGATGCTTGATACGTCTCCAACGTATCTATAATTTTTTATTGTTCCATGCTATTATATTACCCCTTTTGGATGTTTATGGGCTTTATTTTACACATTTATATCATTTTTGGGACTAACCTACTAACCGGAGGCCCAGCTCGTATTGTTGTTCTTTTGCCTATTTCAGTATTTCGAAGAAAAGGAATATCAAACGGAGTCCAAACGGAATGAAACCTTCGGGAGTGTGATTTTTGGAACGAAGGTGATCTAGAGGACTTGGAGTGCGAGTCAAGAAGCAGCTGAGGCGGCCACGAGAGGGTAGGGTGCCCCCCTATAGGGCGCGCCCTCTGTCTCGTGGGCCCCTCGGGCGGCCACCGATATACTTCTTCCTCCTATATAAGCCTATGTACCCCGAAAACATCTAGGGAGCCAACGAAACACAATTTCCACCACCGTAACCTTCTGTATCCGCAAGATCCCATCTTGGAGCCTTCGCCAGCGCTCTGTCGGAGGGGGAATCGACCACGGAGGGCTTCTACATCAACACCATAGCCCCTCTGATGAGTTGTGAGTAGTTTACCATAGATCTTCGGGTCCATAGTTATTAGCTAGATGGCTTCTTCTCTCTTTTTGGATCTCAATACAATGTTCTCCCCCTCTCTTGTGTAGATCTATTTGATGTAAATTCTTTTTGCGGTGTGTTTGTCAAGATCCGATGAATTGTGGGTTTATGATCAAGTTTATCTATGAGAAATATTTGAATCTCCTCTGAATTCTTTTATGTATGATTGAGTTATCTTTGCAAGTCTCTTCGAATTATCAGTTTGGTTTGGCCTACTAGATTGATCCTTCTTGCCATGGGAGAAGTGCTTAGCTTTGGGTTCAATCTTGCGGTGTCCTTACCCAGTGACAGAAAGGGTTGCAAGGCACGTATTGTATTGTTGCCATCGAGGATAAAAAGATGGGGTTTATATCATATTGCATGAGTTTATTCCTCTACATCATGTCATCTTGCTTAAGGCGTTACTCTGTTCTTATGAACTTAATACTCTAGATGCAGGCAGGAATCGGTCGATGTGTGGAGTAATAGTAGTAGATGAAGGTCGGAGTCCGTCTACTTGTTGCGGACGTGATGCCTATATACATGATCATGCCTAGATAATCTCATAATTATTCGCTTTTCTATCAATTGCTCGACAAATTTGTTCAACCACCGTAATACTTATGCTATCTTGAGAGAAGCCTCTAGTGAAACCTATGGCCCCCGGGTCTATCTCTTATCATATTTGCTTCCAATCTACTTTTATTTGCATCTTTACTTTTTCCATCTATATTATAAAATACGAAAAATATATTTATCTTATCATACTATCTCTATTAGATCTCACTTTCGCAAGTGGCCGTGAAGGGATTGACAAACCCTTTATTACGTTGGTTGCGAGTTCTTTGTTTGTTTGTGTAGGTGCGTGGGACTTTTGAGGAGCCTCCTACTGGATTGATACCTTGGTTCTCAAAAACTGAGGGATATACTTACGCTACTATTGCTGCATCACCCTTTCCTCTTCAAGGAAAACCAACGCAAGCTCAAGACGTAGCAGCGTGGTCAAGAAAGAATCCCGCCAATTCCTCTTGAATTGCTCGTATGTGATCTTGTGGTAGGAGTTCATCCTGCATCTGAAACATCTAATTTGAAGAAGGGGGTCAATACATATATATGAATGAAACTAAACACAAATGATGGTAATAAAATAAAAGTGTGAATATTATTGCTTACGCAATTTATATTTTTTTTAGAGTAGCCCCGCTCATAGGTCATGTGGCGGATGAACTCGCAAATGTAGTATCCACAGTAACTATTCCCGGGTTCCTGCCACAACCACTTTACAAGAAATAGAGGTCAATCAAACTGATAGCAAGCATGATAAATGGTATGATGAAACTAGCTAGAATCAATGGGATATGTGCGGAACTAGATAGTAGTACTTACTTTCGGGTGTTTGATACGTCTCCAACGTATCTATAATAGATGATTGTTCCATGCTATTATATTACCCGTTTTGGATATTTATGGCCTTTACTTTACACTTTTATATCATTTTTGGGACTAACCTACTAACCGGAGGCCCAGCCCGAATTGATGTTTTTTTTTGCCTATTTCAGTGTTTCGAAGGAAAGGAATATCAAACGGAGTCCAAACGGAATGAAACCTTCGGGAGCGATATTTTTGGAACAAACGTGATCCAGGGACTTGGAGTGGACGCTAAGAAACAGAGGAGGCGGCCACGAGGGTAGCCAGCGCGCCCCCTACAGGTGGGCACGCCCCCACCCTCGTGGGCTCCTCGAGCGTCCACCGACCTGCTTCTTCCTCCTATATATACCCACGTACCCTGAAACCATCAGGGAGCACCACGAAAAACTATTTCCTCCGCCGCAACCTTCTGTATCCGCGAGATCCCATCTTGGAGCCTTCGCCGGTGCTCCGCCGGAGGGGGAATCGACCATGGAGGGCCTCTACATCATCTCCAAGGCCCTTCCGATGAGTTTTGAGTAGTTTACCAAAGACCTTCGGGTCCATAGTTATTAGCTAGATGGCTTCTTCTCTCTCTTTGAATCTCAATACCAAGTTCTCCTCAATCTTCTTGGAGATCTATTCGATGTAACTCTTTTGGCGGTGTGTTTGTCGAGATCCGATGAATTGTGGGTTTATGATCAAGTTTATCTATGAGAAATATTTGAATCTCCTCTGAATTCTTTTAGGTGTGATTAAGTTATATTTGCAAGTCTCTTTGAATTATTAGTTTGGTTTGGCCTACTAGATCGATCTTTCTTGCAATGGGAGAAGTGCTTAGCTTTGGTTTCAATCTTGCGGTGTCCTTTCCCAGTGACAGCAGGGGCAGCAAGGCACGTATTGTATTGTTGCCATCGAGGATAAAAAGATGGGGTTTATATCATATTGCATGAGTTTATCCCTCTACATCATGTCATCTTTCTTAATGCGTTACTCTGTTCTTTATGAACTTAATACTCTAGATGCTTGCTGGATAGCGTTCGATGTGTGGAGTAATAGTAGTAGATGCAGGCAGGAGTCGATCTACTTGTCACAGACGTGATGCCTATATACATGATCATGCCTAGATATTCTCATAATTGTTCGCTTTTCTATCAATTGCTCGACAGTAATTTGTTTACCCACCATAATACTTATGCTATCTTGAGAGAAGCCACTAGTGAAACGTATGGCCCCCGGGTCTATCTTTTATCATATAAGTTTACCATATACTTTTGTTTGCATCTTTAGTTTTCCAATCTATATCATAAAAATACCAAAAATCTTTATCTTATCATATTATCTCTATCAGTTCTCACTTTCGCAAGTGGCCGTGAAGGGATTGACAACCCCTTTATTGCGTTGGTTGCGAGGTTCTTGTTTGTTTGTGTAGGTGTGTGGGACTTCTGAGGAGCTCCTACTGGATTGATACATTGGTTCTCAAAAACTGAGGGAAATACTTACGCTACTTTGCTGCATCACCCTTTCCTCTTCAAGGAAAACCAAAGCAAGCTCAAGACGTAGGAAGAAGGATTTCTAGCGCCGTTGCCGGGGAGGTCTTTGCTCAAGTCAAGACATACCAAGTACTCGTCAGAAACTCATCTCCCTCGCATTACATTATTTGCCATTTGCCTCTCGTTTTCCTCTCCCCCACTTTACCCTTGTCGTTTTATTTGCCCTTCTTCTATTCGTCTTTTCGTTTGCTTTGATGTCTTACTTGGCTCGTTTGCTCGTTTGGTTGGAATTGCTGTTTACTTATTGCTAAATAGAGAACCTAAGATCTATGGATCCTCATCCGCTTGTCAATCTTTTTAAGAGATCCAATTATGATGAACCAATTGCTAGTGAGTTTTGTGCACTAGATTATCTTTATGAGGTTTTGCTTGAAATTCATGAATCTAAAAATTGTGATGAATTACTTTAAGAGATCCATGATAGATCTTTGAATAAAAAGCATGATTGCAATGATTTTATTATAAATTCTCTTGATGTCAATTGTGCTAATAATATGCAAAACCCTAAGCTTGGGGATGCTAGTTTTGCCATGACTACTATTTGTTGCAATGATCATGATTGGGATGATTCTTCTTTTGATCTTGAAAATTTATTTAAGCCCCATGATGAATATGAGATTGATAATAGTGTTTACAATAATATTGAAAGTGGGTTTGTAAGAGTGTCAACTTTAGATCCCACATATTTGGAGAATGTTCAATCTTATGAAATTTTTGATTAAAGTGGGTTTGGAGAGGTCATGACTTTAGTTAATGTTAATCCCACTATTTTGGAAGAGTGTCACCTTTGCATGCATGTGGATCGTGTTGAGAATATTTTATGTGATAGCTATTTTGTTGAATTTGCTTATTATCCCACATGTAATTATTATGAGAGAGGAAAATATGGTTGTAGAAATTTTCATGTTACTAAATTACCTCTCGTTATGTTGAGATTGCTAATGTTCCTTTCCGTTTCCTTGTGTATGCTAGTTTTTGCTTGCTATGATAATTTGTTTTTCTATAAGATGCCTATGCATAGGAAGTATGTTAAACTTAGAGGTGTTTATCATGTGTTCTATGACGCTCTCTTTGTGCTTTAATTCTTTTCTTTAATGTGAGCATCATTAGAATTATCAATGCCTAACTAAAAGGCTTTAAAGAAAAGCGCTTGTTGGGAGACAATCCAATATTTTTCTTTGCTGTTAATCAATAAATAAATCATTTAGCTTATGTTTAGATGCGTTTTCATGTTTTAATTAGTGTTTGTGCCAAGTAGAACCCATAGGATAACCTACGGTGATAGTTAATTTGATTCTGCTGAAAAACAGAAACTTTGCACGCACAAAAATAATTTTAGTAACTCACAGAAACGTGATTTTGCGGTTATTCTTTTTGCTGTAGATCAATAGACAAATTTCCCAGGACTTCCTATTTTGGTAGGATTTTTAGAGTTCCAGAAGTATTCTAGAGTTACAAATTGCTACAGACTGTTCTGTTTTTGACAGATTCTGTTTTCCGTGTGTTGTTTGCTTATTTTGATGCATCTATGGCTAGTATTGGGGGGGGGGGGTATGAACCATAGAGAAGTTGGAATACATTAGGTTTAACACCAATATAAATAAAGAATGATTTCATTACAGTACCTTATGTGGTTCTTTTTCTTTCTTGCACTAACGGAGCTTATGAGATTTCCTGTTGAGTTTTGTGTTGTGAAGTTTTCAAGTTTTGGGTAAGGATTTGATGGACTATGGAATAAGGAGTGGCAAGAGACTAAGCTTGGGGATGCCCAAGGGACCCCAAGATATTCAAGGATAACCAAAAGCCTAAGCCTGGGGATGCCCCAGAAGGCATCCCCTCTTTCGTCTTCGTCTATCGGTAACTTTACTTGGAGCTATATTTTTATTTGCCACATGATATGTGTTTTGCTTGGAGCGTCTTGTATGATATTATTCTTTGCCTTTTAGTTTATCACAATCAACCTTGCTGTACACACCTTTTGGAAGAAACCCACTTGATTGGAATTTATTAGAATACTCTATGTGCTTCACTTATATATTTTGAGCTAAGTTTTGCTCCAGTACGTCACTTATACTTTTTAGAGCACGGCGGTGGCTTTATTTTGTAGAAATTTTTAATCTCTCATGATTCACTTATATTATTTTGAGAGTCTCTTAGAACAACATGGTATTTGCTATGGTTATAAAATTGGTCCTAGAATGATGGGCATCCAAGTTGGGTATAATAAAAACTATCATAGGAAATGAATTGGATGCTATGATCAATTTGATACTTGATAATTGTTTTGAGATATGGTGGTGGTGATATTAGACTCATGCTAGTTGGGTAATTGTGAATTTAAAGAATGCTTGTGTTGAAGTTTGCAAGTCCCGTAGCATGCATGTATGGTAAAAGTTGTGTAACAAATTTGAAACATGAGGTGTTCTTAGATTGTCATCCTTATGAGTGGCGGTCGGGGACGAGCGATGGTCTTTTCCTACCAATCTATCCCCTAGGAGCATGCGTGTAGTGCTTGGTTTTCAATGACTTGTAGATTTTTGCAATAAGTATATAAGTTCTTTATGACTAATGTTGAGTCCATGGATTATACACTCTGACCCTTCCATCATTGCTAGCCTCTTCGGTACCATGCATTGCCCTTTCTCACCTTGAGAGTTGGTGCAAATTTCGTCGGTGCATCCAAACCCCGTGATACGATACACTCTATTACACATAAACCTCCTTATATCTTCCTCAAAACAGCCACCATACCTACCTATTATGGCATTTCCATAGCCATTCCGAGATATATTGCCATGCAACTTTCCACCGTTACGTTCATCATGACACGCATCATCATTGTCATATTGCCTTGCATGATCATGTAGTTGACATCGTATTTGTGGCAAAGCCACCATGCATAATTTTTCATACATGTCACTCTTGATTCATTGCCCATCCCGGTACACCGCCGAAGGCATTCATATAGAGTCATATCTTGTTCTAGTTTTGAGTTGTAATTCATGAGTTATAAATAAATAGAAGTGTGATGATCATCATTATTAGAGCATTTCCCCAAATAAAAAAAGAAAGGCCAAAAAAATGAAAGGCCAAAGAAAAAAAAGAAAAAGAAAAAAAGGCCAAAAGAAAAAAAAGAAAGGCCCAAAAGAAGAAAAAAATAAAAAAGAAAAAAAGAAAAGAAAATAAAAGGGGGCAATGTTACTATCCTTTTCCACACTTGTGCTTCAAAGTAGCACCATGTTCTTCATATAGAAAGTCTTTTATGTTGTCACTTTCATATACTAGTGGGAATTTTTCATTATAGAACTTGGCTTGTATATTGCTACAACGGGCTTACTCAAAATGCCCTAGGTCTTCATGAGCAAGCAAGTTGGATGCACACCCACTAGTTTCTTTTGTTAAGCTTTCATACATTTATAGCTCTAGTGCATCTGTTGCATGGCAATCTCTACTCCTCATGTTGACATCAATTGATGGGCATCTCCATAGCCCATTTATTATCCTCGTCAATGTGAGACCTTCTCCTTTTTTGTCTTCTCCACACAACCTCCATCATCATATTCTATTCCACCCATAGTGCTATCACTAAAAAAAAAGACAAATCTGTGACATTTTGGGCTGAACGATTTTTTTTCCTATCATACTTATGACACTTCTATGACGATAATTGTGACAAAACCCGGTATAATCATAGATGTGGTGGGCTCCTATTTCTATGACAAAAAATCATGATAGAAAATGAGCTTTTCGTCCTGGGCGGGCCGGAGACACAGCTGCATGACATTCTTTGGGCCGTCCATGACGGTAAAAACCATGGTAGAAGCGAGGGCGAGGAAAATTTCTGCGAGTTCCCGGTTACGGTGGGAGGTCGGGCCTGAGCAATGCGCGTTTCTCTCATACACGTACGCACGTGTGTGCGAGGCGTTGGCTCTAATAGAACCCGAGCGAGGCCTTGGGCTCTAACTGAACTCGAGCGATTACACTGCAGGCTATGCGTTACTGAACCCGAATGATCGAGCGATTCCTTCGCTACTGCTGCTAATTGAAGCTGTCGATGTGCCTCTGGATGAACAGTGA
>NC_041389.1:465922954-465950830 GCF_002162155.2 Triticum dicoccoides | reverse complement strand
GATGAACAGGACCCCGTGGCGTTGCTTCTGGATGAACAGGACCCCGATCGATCGAGCCGGTTGGGGCTGGATGAACAGGACCCCCGTGGAGGGCTGGATGAACAGGACGAACCCGTGGAGGGCTGGATGAAAAGTAGACGGTGGAGGGGTGGATGAATAGGAGCCCGTGGAGAGGGGTGGTTGAACAGTAGCCGGTGGAGTAGCGCGCGCTGGAGGCTGGATGAACAGGTGCCCGTGGAGGCTAGAGGAGGTTGACGGTGGATGAACAGTAGCCCGTGGAGCTGGAGGAGGTCGACGGTGGAGATGAACATTATCCCGTGGAGTCCCGTTTTGCGGTACGCCACACACCTCCTGATGAACAGGACCCCCTTTTCGACCGTAGCACTCCAACACAAATCCGTTTCGTCCGTTTTGTGGTACGCCACACCCCTCCCGATCAACAGGACCCCCGTTTCGACCGCAGGAGGTCCATTTCCTCCATTTTGCGGTACGCCAGACCCCTCCTGATGAACAGGATCCCGTTTCGAATGTGGCCGGTCGAACACAAGGCCGTTTCCTCTGTTCTGCGGTACGCCAGGCCTCATTTCCAATGCCTGTTTTGTCCAAGCCCTCCGGATGAACACGACGACACATTCCGTTTCAACCCAGCCGGTTGGCTCCCCATGAACATGACGACGGTGATGTTTCTCCGTTCCGATCCAGCCATGTACATGAGCCCTGGCCGTACGTCTGTGCGAGTAGGCGTTCGAGACGCCGCTCGTATGTACACATACATGGCTGTATTTTCTTTCTTCCACATTGGCCGCTATACGTACGTGTACATGGTACGTGCGCTCCTCTACTACGACACGTGCGCGCCCTTACTACGACACGTGCGCGCCTCTACATCGACCAGTATGTACGTACACATTCGCGATCAGAATGACAACGCTACGTACGCTTCGACCAGGTGGGTCCCGACTGTCAGGCACTTCCTTGCGTGCGAAGATGTAGCTGGTGCGTCCCAGCAGTTAGGGGGGCGAATCATTTTTTTTGCCCGGACGCACTTCCTTGCGTGCGAAGATGTAGCTGGTGGGTCCCAGCAGTCAGGGGGGAAACATTTTTTTTGCAAAATACGGTGGCCCATCCGGTGGGTCCCTGCTGTCAGGTGGACGAATCATTATTTTGCTTGTAATTAGGAGGCACTTCCTTGCTGCAGCCGTGGACCCAGCTGTCAGCCTCTCCACGTATAGTCCACGTCCGATGGAAGTCGTTCCTTGACCACGTTGACCACGCCGCACCGAGAGCACCAGGGCGGTGGACGACGGCGAGGCCTAGGAAGGGGACGATGCAGAGCCGGGGAAGACGCGGCAGTGGATGCCCACGCGTAGAGGAGTATGAGGGTTCACTGATTCGGCTGTGGTGTGAGGCTGCCGTCGCCGCAGAATAACAGGGGGTGTGGGTGAGTAGAGGGATGGCCTGGCCAGCGGTGGGAGCAGTAGGGGGCGGTGAGTCCTCCGCGGCATCATAGCCGGCCACGAGAGGCAGGAGCATGCGGCAAGACCAACGCTGCTTTGGGAGGCTGGAGCAAGAAGACCAGAGGTTGAAGAAGCACTACGGCCATTGGATGGACATCGTACGGTCATTGGAGCTAGAATCGTTCATATTGACTAAGTTGACAAAGCCCTTCGTCCCCGTCAACTTAGTAGGCCCACAAGTCAGCCTCCCACCAAGGTGGGTCCCAGCTAGCAGGGAGAGTATTCATTTTTTTGTGCGTAATAAGGAGGCACTTCCGGTGGGTCCGAGCTGACAGCGGGGGGAACATTTTTTCACGAAATACGGTGGCCCGTCCGGTGGATCCCAGCAGTCAGGAGGGAAACGATTTTTTTCACGAAATACGGTGGCCCATCCGGTGGGTCCCTGTTGTCAGGTGGAGGAATAATTATTTTGCACGTAATAAGGAGGCACTTCCTTGCGGCTGCCGTGGACCCAGCTATCAGCCTCTCCACGTATAGTACTCTACCGATGGAAGTCGGTCGTTGACCACATTGACCACACCGCGCCGAGAGCACCATGGAGGTGGACAATGGCGAGGCCTAGGAAGGGGACGACGCGGAGCCGGGGAAGACGCGGTAGTGGATGCCTATGCGGAGAGGAGTACGAGGGTTCACTGGTTCGGCTGCGGTGTGAGGCTGTCGTCACCGCAGAATAACAAGGGGAGTGGGTGAGTGGAGGGATGGCCTGGCCAGCGGTGGGAGTAGTATGGGGGCGGTGAGGCCTCCGCGGAAGCATAGCCGGCCACGGGAGGCAGGAGCATGCGACACGACCGGCGCTGCTTTGGGCGGCTGGAGCAAGAAGACCAGAGGTTGAAGAAGCACTACTACCGCTGGATGGACATCGTTGACCACGTCGCACCGAGAGCACCAGGGCAGTGGACGACAGCGAGGCCTACAAAGGGAACTACACGGAGCCGGGGAAGACACAAGAGTGGCTGCCCACGCGGTGGAGAGTACGAGAGTTGACTGGTTCGGCTGCCGTCGCCGAAAAATAACAGGAGGTGTGGGTGAGTAGAGGGATAGACAGGCCAGGGATGCGAGTATGATGGGGCCGAGGCCTGCCCGGCAGCACAGCCGGCCACGGGAGGCGGGAGCAGGCGGTTCCGACGGTGCTGGTTTGGGCGGCTTGGGCAGGAAGATCAGAGATTGAAGAAGCACGATTGCCGTTAGATTGACATCTAACGGTCTAACGCTGGTAGAGTCGATTGTTGACTAACTTTCTTTTTTGAGGAACCTTGTGTACGCATGAACTTAGTAGGCCCACAAGTCAGCCTCCAAATCTGTGGCAGACAACATAAAGCCCACTTGCTATTTTTTATAATTTGCAGCCCATTTGCTAATTCTTAAGTAATTTATTACAACCCATTTTCTGCCCAGGACCACGGTCAAAAAGTTCAACCTTATTTTGCATATTTCGGTGGAGTCCAAACTGTTGTAATCCCGAAATGATAAACATTTTTTAAGAACTTATTCATCTGCCAAAAAAATCATTTTGTTTTTTAAGCAAATAAGACGTGGGACAATTGAGTTGGTTTAAGGGAAAACCAGTGGTAAAAAAATCAACACTGGGTGGGAAAAACGGCAAAAAATAAGGATGTAAATATGAAAAGGGAATTTTATTTGTTTTCAATATAATGATACATGTATATGAACTAGTAAAACTATAGGTAGAGATTAGAAAACGGATGTAGGACATGCGTTTCAAGAGGAAAATAGAATTGGGCTGTGTGTTTGATTCAGTAAAAAAATTGCCTGCGGATGTTGTAAGACAAAATATAACTAACGCTGGCGGGCCAGAGGCCGGTAGATACCTGCTGGATCTTTGTGCCCCGTTGTTTTCATGGGCTGGGCCTGTTAAAAACAAAACCAACCCTGGGCAGTCTACAGCCCTGTTGAAACTTGCTCGACCTGAAAAAACAATATACGTGCTCAATAAATGAGAGAATTCTGCAAGTACAGACTGATAACTCGGATGCAGCAGGGATATTGTTTTTTCATTGTGATAATAAGTGCATGCACTTATTTCAAAAAAATGGAGAACTGGGAATTCGAACGGCAGGGCTTATGCTACCCATCAAATAAAAATCAGGTTCTTGAAAATTTATTTTGAAACAAATGATTCAGCTTTATATCCACATCAACCCTCGGCACGATGGTTGGAAGCAAATGCAAGTTCATACCAAAATATTGTTAACAACAATCCCAACTTGCGGACGACAAGGTAGTATAACAACCAATACCAAACTAACTTATAATCTTTTTACTCCTGGCCCTAGTGTTCGTCTGGTAGAAAATCTTGTAGAGGACCATCTCCCGCTCCTTCTCTTGCTCCAGGCCCTTGAGGTGGTACTAGTGCATCACCCAGTTGGTCATCTGCTGGTCGAAGTTCTTGTTGGTGTGTAGCACCAAAACCTTTTTGCTGCCCGTCTGCCGGCCGTTGACCATCACCGGCAAGGTATTGTCGGTCTTGTGACACATCGCGTGCATGCCGCACTCTGACTATATCTTGCGACGCATCCACGTGCCCCTTTTGAACACACTGGAATTGCGCTGGAAGAAATGCTTCCTTAGGCCACTCAGTGTGATACCTGCAGTATTGTCGAATACAGGTTTCAGTGTACGTAGTTGGCATTTTTATAACATCTTTGGCATGTTGCAGTCACTTGTTTCACTTTTTATTAACTGTCAATTGTAATTGCTTCACCAGGTCTGCGTCTAAAAATAAAAATAGAGCTATAAACGAAGGAATATGTTTGTGCAAGTAGACGGCCGATCGGTGTCTTACCTAGAAGTTTCTCAGGTTGGGTGTAGCATATGCCGTGCTTGTTGTCGATGGTTGGTATGACTAAAACGATGAGAGACTGAGATCTTGCTCTATCAGCACTCACTTTGGCCTCGAGGTCTCGATCAGCTCCTGATCCGTGGGATCAAACTTGACGCCAGCCGGCAGCACCGGCCAATCCTTCTTCGATTTGCATCGGTAATTCCAGTTATATGGTACTCAATGTATGATCAATCGACTGTTTAAGGTGAATGAGGAAAGATTTCGACAGATAAGTGGTACTCAAAATCTGAAGTCCAGAATACTCGAACACGCCACCGGGAATCTTGTGTCACCTCACGCACAGCGTGTTGTCACGTCAATTCAATGTGTGGACATGATGAATAATTTGACTGACGTATACTAGTACTGCTACTATACTACTTACTAGTTGTATTTAGTGTCACAATTTATACATAGGTTTAACTAACAAGTATGCACTTGAAGCCTAACTGATATATATATATATATTTATGGCTTCTGCATAGCATGTCCATCATCATTATCAGTACATCCTACGCAGGTGAGTTAGGATGCACTTGATCCCAGGAAGGTATCTATCCTTCAAACCAGAGGACTGCTTCAAACTAAGAACATTACATAATATCCAACAAAAGAGGGTCGTACTACATCAGCAGAATACATGGCTCAGTCTAGATATAAGCATGAATAAAGTTGTGCATATTTGCTGTTGGCATGAACCACATCGCCGCATGTCGGGTTTGCAAAAGCCATCCATCGCATGGAAGCTTGATGCCTTTCACACACTGAAGATTATCTGGCAACAAGCTGTGTCGACGAATATCTGGATATGGTGATTCATGAAACCCATGGTATGATGTGTAAACACAGTCCCCCCCCCTCGCGAATGGAAGTTGCATAGCACGGTAAGCATCGCCGGTGATATGATCAATGATTTGTTGGATGATCGGATAATTGAGCCCGAGGAACAAGGAGTGGTAGCCGAGGCTATAAACCCGCCTCCAGTTGAATACGCCTGGCCCAACGAAGCTGGGATCTTTCTCGAACACGAAGCAGCCATAGCCATCAATGTCACGAATGCCCCACGCATTGTACTGCATGTGGTTTGATGTAATGGTTTGGTCAATTTGGTACATGCGAATGAGCATCAAATGACCGCCGTCAGCTGAACGAGTGATAAACCACCGCTCATCGGCTGGTATGATTCCAGGTCCTGGAATCATGAAGGCCAGCGCATTTGCGTCTGCTGCAACAATTCAAATTGGAGACCAAAAGGACAAAAATAAACAATCATGTTCAGAGTATGTGTGGAATTAAGATTATTATAATAGTGACACATATCATAGACAGAGAATTGCAATGCCGTGGTCATAATCATACCCCAAGTCAAAAAAATAAGCCAATGGCTTTCATATTCTAGCAATATGTCATGGTTCAAACATCATGTAACAATGAGAGGAAAACAGCTATGACAGAGCCTACTCATATTCAACCATAGCACTTACTACTACTGTTCTCATATCAACTCTAAGCAATAACATGCGTTGTTATAAAAATCTTGTAAACAAGAGTAACATATAGCTGTCATGATGTTATGCTCATAATATGTATTCTAACAATCATTAGATGCCAATTGTTCTCATATCAACTCTAACAATAACATGTGTGGTCATAAAAATCTAGGAAATGAGAGGAACATATAGCAATGATGTGGTTATAGACATACTATGTATTCTAAATTTGTAACAATGAACAGGCAGTCGTATTCATAAGGTAAACATGAGATGAGATAGAACAATTACACGACGATAGATTCCACCAGTATAGGCAGCCAATCTATGCATCGACCGCGTAAATGATGCCATTGTGCACTATAGCATCAGACAAAAGTGTTGCCTCAACAGGATTGATGATGAGCCATAACCATGTATGGCGACCGGATTCCAGATAGACTAATCCCATGTTGAACAAGGCAATGAGCTTGTAATCCATGTAGTCTTCTGATGGTGTGGGCCCTTCGCAGATTACAACTTTCAGCAAACAGAGGTCGAGCCAAAAGCTTGACGCATCTCATGCGTAGTAGGCAGTAGTGTTCGGTGGGCCATGAGGCTCGATGGCAGCGGTATCCAACGATGGAAGGGTGATCTCTCGCTGGGTGTAGATATCCACGAGACACCACTGACTACCGGATTGGTGGATGAGGATGATCCAGTTGGCCTTCATGCCCGCCCAGTAGTGGCCGCGCATGAAGGACAGGTGGACGGGTAGTGGTAGCATGTCGAGGGGCACCATGACAACCTCTGTAGGATCGTCAAGTCGGTGTCTGGGCCACCTGCGAGGATCGGGCATCAGCAAGCAGGGTGTCTTGAAAAGAGCCGGCCGGTTGCAGACAAGTAGACGGTACAAAGACACCGAGCATGCGGCCAGACGGACGGTGCTGAGAAGGTCCATACAATTAGAGATCTGCTCCAAGAGAACATCGGGGAGGGAATTCCAATCGTGGCTCTGTGTGTCAGTCGGCTCTGCCATTGGGGTTTTCGGTGCCTGCGAGCCAGCGGGGAAGTGGATTTGGGTGGGCGAGCGAAGAAGCTTCTCCTCGTGTGGCTGAGCAGTGAGCGGGGGGATATGGTACGCGCGAGCTACCAAGGAAGATGGCGCGGGCGGGCAAGTAGTGAGCGGGTGTAAATGGTGTGCGGCCGATGATGGAGAAGAGAGGAGGAAGAAGAAGAGAGGAGGAAGAAGAGTGGAAGACGGGGAAGAAAGTGCATTAAATCTCAATTCTACTAGTACTACTACTAGGATATACCGTCCTTCGGAGTGTAAATAATTACACCGATGACATGTGGGTCTACCAAAAGAGGGCCCATATGTCAGTTAATGGAGGACAGAGGTGTGTAGGCATATTTGCGGAAGCGTGCTCTACAGGCAAACATGATGGCAGTACTGGGTAAGGCTGATTTAGTAACACCAACACACTGGTTCAGCTTATTAATTATGTGTCCCATCTGCTGCAGCGTGTATTGTCACTTCACTATGAAGACTAGTTGAATAGTTCTCTCTGACCGAGATGGGGAATAATGGATCGCGAAGACTTCCTTTCTACAGTATCCCTATGCCTCTACGCTCACTTCACTCATTTTGCTCCGTACCTAGTCACTTGTTGAAATCTGTAGAAAGATAAATACTCCGTATTTGGGAACAGAGGGAGGCTTTTACTCTGTATTTGGAAACAGAGGCAGTATCACCATATGGAGGGAACAGAGGAAGCTTGAAATATGAACATGTCAATGGGAGGGAGTAAGCTCCATGCATGCATGCATGCATGCAACATGCAACACTCACACGTACACATGGACACACGCAACACTTACGCACCCATGCGGCACACAGCACAGGACGCAACACGTACGCTCACGCTCAAGTGCTCAATGTACTCCCTACGTCTGTGAAAGACTGTACATTTAGAGATCTACACATTGACAAGGGCATAATTAACGCCCAAAAGTAGCAGAATTATGTGTGCACACGACCATTGAGAGAAGAAGATTAAATGAAGGCCGTTGCATGCTGTAATTAAGGATAGACATGTAGCCTATACCTAGAGCACAAGTTGGTGCATTAGTCAATCAATATCGATTTAGATTAAAGGCTAAATGCATGGGAAGTGTAGATGTACATCATGTACTACACTCTTTGTTTTATAGCCGATGTACACTCTTTGTTGGAAGACCGAGGGAGTACACGTGCATGCACTCACATACATAGCCAGGGCGGTTCACGCGCAAGGGTTGGACTCGTGTCGCGCCTGCGTAAAGTTTTGTTTAACCGATTTCTTTGCTCTGCCAACTGACAGGTGGGACCCAGAAACCAGATGACAATTTAACCAGTCAACAAAGTGCCACGTCAACTAAGTGGCCGGTCAGTAGGGTGCAATACGGTGCTCTACGATGAGCTAGTGATCGTATAATCACCGCTAAACTATATATAGTGACTGTAAAGAGCGTATTGTTACATACGTTGACCGCCAGTGTACTTTTCTCATTTCTAATTAAGCCATATTAATCGGAAAGGACGCGGTATGGACTACTAGTACTAGTACTGTTTTGATGTGTCCCGTCAACTCGCCGAACAAGGAGAAACTTGCTTACTACGCCTCTCACTCGCCCATGCGCACGGTGGTTCACAGGACGAGGAGAGGGTTTTGACTACGGTGCCCTCTCCCTCTCCCTCGCCCTCGCACTCGCCCTTGCGGTGGACGTGCAGCAGTTCAATCGGTGTCAGATTGCCAGAAGCATATTGTACTATAGTATCATCATTGTTAGACCTTCCGAAGAGGCGAAGAGCCAAGTGCAAGGTTCACACAAATACGAAATGTTGAACCTCCCGAAGAGGCAAAGAGCCAAGCGCAAGGTTTTATAGGAGTTGTCGTCCTAGTAGGAGTGTACTACAACTATAGCAAACGATGCTACTGTATGATGCCGCCACATCACGTATATCCAAAGTTGTGCCACCTTTTTTTCTCAAAGAGCATGTTGGAGCCCGTGCAACAACCACACAAGTTGCACGTACACATAACACATTTACTAGTAATAAATTCTAAAGGACAAATGCCAGTATGCCACACAAATTCATCTCCAATTCATGTGATAAATTTGTGGACGACTAGTCTACATATATTCACAGCGCTACCGTTCACAATTACCGTACTCCACTTACACGTCATAGATGGGCTGCATGTCCTCCTCCAGGTTCCAGTCCCAGGTGTTCTTCATGGATGGCATGATCCATAGCGGTGGGCAACGGGAATCATTGTCGCAGCTTTCCAGTCCGGTTCCACACGATGGACACTTATCCAAGCTGAAGCGGCAAACCAGGGATAGCGTGTCCCAGCATGTCGTTCATCCGGCGGTGCACACTGAAGACACAACCATGCTTCATGAACGGCAGGCTTTCCGTGTCGTGCACGGAAGGTCGCATCCACTTCACAATGGGGTAGCTGTCCCCGATGAAAAGCGAGTACTCTCCAAGAGTGTTCCTCGGCACCCACGTAGCATCACGGGGGTCGAACTCGGCGTTGTTCATCTGGTACACGCGACATCTCAGATCTGGACACATGGTGACGTACATAGTCAAGGTCCATGCATAATAATGTTGTGCTCAAATATGGTGGTCAGTAATACTGTGCAGCAAATAGTACTACTCCGGTATAGAGGAAGTAAAATAACCGACTTATTATGTATAGCCACTCTTGGCTACATGGATGAGATAGTAAGACATGGAAAAACAAAAATGGTGGCAGCTAGTGGGTTCAAGTCTTCAAGGGCCTAGCTAGCTATACGCGTCCTCTAAGGTAAAAAGTACTCCTACTAGTACTACTAAGTATACTACTAGTACAACAATGAAAGAGAAGGCAAGAGGGTTAAAAAATGGAATACCTAGGTAGATGGTGACGGTCCGATCATGGTAGATTGTGTGACCATGTTGCACATCAGTGCTACCATGGGTAATGACTGCTAAGATAGTTGATCCCAATATGCCAATGTCAGCTACAAGGTTCCAGGTTAGACCAAATCGCGGATGCAAATGCACATCCAGGATCGGTGATCTTATTTTGATCGGGGGATGACTGGTCCCTGCAAAATAATGGAGTACCGTTAGGGATGCAAATGATGGTTTGTGCATTCTGTTTGTAATCTCAGATACCATAGGTTGGCAACCAGATGAAACAAGTCCCCTGGCTTGTCACTGCGAAGATGCGGCCTAGATGGCGCACGGCGTCTTCGAATGTGTAGGGGTACAAATCTGCCGCCGCCAACATGCGCCAGCCTCAGCCGTTACTGCCTCTTGCATTGATGGCAGTCCTTATGTCGAACACCGCGATGAGATAGTAATCGTCGTAGCCGCGTCGCTTGTCGGTGGGTCCGCAATTGCTATCTTCTTCAATCTCATGTAGGCATCATCATACGTATTCAAACCCAGCCAGTCCGGAAGGCCAATCCCAATGGTGGAGAAGGGGTCTACCGGAACGGCCGCACTGTTGTGGATGTTTTGCAAAATGATGGTGGTATCCGGCCGGAGGTATGCAAGACAATCTTCATTGACACCGACCCAGACCTATATATAAGATGGTGGGCACCGGAGAAATTACGGCATGGAAATGGAATAACTAAGTACTACATGATCAAAGTCCATTACTGACCTTCTCATCGGACAAAATCCGACTACCGCTCAACGTCGGCAACTCTAGCGGAGTCAATGTGCAACCATGGCCAGGGAGCGGTGGACTGTTCGAAGGATTGTCCCATAGAAGAACCTTCTCCTCGAGGACGCATCGAAGACCAACAAGCATGGCCTTTTCCCAAGCCTGTTTAAGCACCGTCTTGAGAAAGTTGGTGCAGGAAGCACCGAGTCTTGCGGCGGTGAGGACGTCAGAGCGGCGTGCGATTTCTCCCAGAGGATCATTGTCCAAGGTCTCCCAGCCCCGACGAGGAGGAGAACCGCCTGGCGAAACTATTGGGGATATTACCACTAGCCGTGAACCGGCCTACCTGGGCTGGGTTAACTTCATTAGTAGTATAAGCAGATGAAGGCCCAAGGCCTGTAGTCGGTTCAGAACCTGTAGCCGTAAACCGGCCTGATGTATAACTTGCATTGTAAGATAGGAATAGAGAGATACCAACCGGGATACGAGTATGAACCGGTTGGGACTCTATGGACCGACGGGCGCCACCCGTGTATATAAGGGGACGACCCGGCGGCGGTTCAGGACAGACAACCACAACTCGAGCCTAGGCGAAGCTTGTTGGCTCCCTAGCCATCGAGACCACATCAATTCCATCACAACTAGACGTAGGCTTTTACCTTCATCGAAGGGGCCGAACTAGTATAAACCCTCGTGTCTTTGTGTCCGCTTTAACCCCTTTGAGTAAACCTGTTGCGATGGCTCCACGACTAAGTCCCTTCACTAGGACATCTGCCGTGACAAATCCACGACAGTTGGCGCCCACCGTGGGGCTATCACACGACAGTTTGACGATCTTGGAGGGCAAGCTCAAAGGACTCGAAGGCTATGCTGTGGGCCGGATGACCAAGAGTCGTCGTGGCAAGATTTACATCGACGATGCAGGATGCGGTCCCGAGGCCGATTCGATTGAGTACGGGTACCGGGTCCCCTTTGGTGGCATACACGTCTTCATCGGCAAGATCGTTGAGCCTGGGCCTGAGCCGGACATCTGCACTGACCTCGTCGAGACGGCTCAGCGTGCGAGATCTACCCAGGCTAAACCGGCCGTGAAGCGTGTCTTCGTTGGAGTCATCCACGGAGGAGAGCGTGAGGACGAGTCAGAACACGGTAGCGAGACCGTCGTTTATTCCGGTGACGAGTCCTCGACCGGAGAGACGGAATCGCTATACCAGTTGCAAGACGACCATGTTAGGGGCTGTTCCGATGGCGACAGTATTCCGGACCCCCCAGGTCAGATCAACCGGGTTGGAATATTCATGGCCGGCACACAGGCGGCGAATCACTCTTCGACCGCCGCAGCAATGCTTTCCGGATCAGCGGCGGCAGCGGCAGCAGGGGCAGGAGGCCTTGTGTGCCCGCCGGTTCAAGTTCTATCTGATCTGTTTGATGCACTTGCCGCGCTTATGACAGAGGCCAATCCGGCGGATCAGGAGGCCGATGATGCAGAGATTGCAAAGGTGAGAGAGCAGATCGTACAAGCCAAAGCGGATCTGGCAGCAGAAAAGGACAGGATGGCCGCAGAGTGGGCGCTTTGGATGCCCAGGCCTATAAACTCATGCTTGAGCATAATGCATCACAGGAGGTCTTGAAGCGGAAGCACAGATCACGCCTGCCGTTAGGGTTTGACCCTCGAAATCTCTTTCACACTCCAGGAGCTGGACCCAGTAATCCGCCGCAGTACCTGGAGGCAAACCGGATTGAGGCACCAGGGCCAGGGGCGACGGTCCAACCCCGCCTGATGGAACCTCCTCAACAGAACATTGTGGTTCCTCCGCCGGTTCAGACACCCCCGGGTCATTATTCTAATCCTATGGACAATCTTGTTGCAGCTGCCGCGCGATTAGAGGCTATCCCAGTCGAAGGGGACTCTCCGCAAGCGATAGAGACGCGCCGCGTTAAGGAACTTCTCCGGACCGCGCTGATTCAACAGGAGGCATATTCGTACAACCGCGATCGGATTCACTCCACGCCCCGTCCGAGCCGGAGCTATAGCAAGTGCATGGATGAACCGGCCATATCGAGCAATGCGCGAGGCCGTGAAGCGGCCCGTGGCAATAACCCGACAGGTGGTGTTCGCGATGCTCCGGATGTGGTGGACCGGGCTCGGGCACGAAGGGAGGCCGAGTTAGCGGCACAGAATGATGCGGGTCAGCTTACACCGGTTCGTCCTACCACCTCCACCAGACCGGGGGTCGCATCCGCTTTGGGAGTGCCTTGTTTAGTCCCCGCTTTACGCAATGTGCGCCTGCCCAAAGATTTCAAGGGTCCGCGCAAGGTGCCAAATTACACCGCTGATTTATCTCCCGAAGCGTGGGTAGAGAGTTATGAGATGGCCATGGAGATGCTAGATGTGGATGAGACCGCGTGTGCAAAATACTTCACCATGATGCTTGAAGGCACGGCCCGTACTTGGTTGAAGAGCCTGCCGCCCAATTCTATCAGCTCATGGGCCCAGTTGCGGGCCCGGTTTATCCAGAATTTCAAAGATACATGTAAGCAGCCCAAGTCCATAGTAGACCTGGTGGCTTGTGTCCAGGAGGACGGAGAATCAACGACCCATTGGGTACGCCGCGTTTCGGAAGTTTTGCACTCGTCTGACAGGATCAATGCTGACTCTGCGATCTTAACCCTAGAGGGCAACTGCCGGTTTAAGCCTTTAAAATTGAAATTGGGGCGCATGAAGCGGTTCTGTAATGACATGGGAACTCTCATGGCCGCTTTAGTGAAGTATGCTGATTCGGATAGTACCAAGGATCCCGAGACTGATGATGATGAAGCAGGGAAGGGAAAGAAGAATAGCAACTCCAAGGGGCAACAGTACAAACCGGCGGGTCATGGAAACGGAGGCAAGCGCAAGGCAGGGGATAGGGGGCAGCGGCGCAGAGGTAAAGCGGCAAATCGTAATGGGGCTCCCAATCCTAACGCGGACCATTTGAATTATTTGTTGAATCAGCCTTGCCCAAAGCACGGGACGAAGGAGGCGCCGGCTAACCACCTTTGGAAGGATTGCTATATTATGCAGGAGTTTAAAAACTCTAATGCCTTCCGGTATGACCGCGGGTCAGGTGGCGGTTCAGGATCCGGTTTCCATGGGCCGGGTCATGATGGAGCTTCTGGTTCAGGTCTCAATCAGGGCGGTCATAACAACCAGAATAATCAGAACGGTCAGCAGCAGCAGCAGCAGTCGGGTTATCAGAGCCATCCAAAACAGTTGAACAATGGGCAGTATCATGTTTTCACAACTAGTTTGGATAAACGCGACCGAAAGCTCCACAAGCGAGCAGTGAACTCTGTTGAACCGGCCGTACCACGTTACTTATGCTGGTCGGAGCAGCCTATCGTGTGGAGCAGGGAGGACCACCCACCCCGGGTTGATAATCCGGGCCAGCTAGCTTTAGTGGTAGACCCTCAGGTGGGAGGTTATAAATTTACCAAGGTGCTCATGGATGGAGGGAGCAGTATTAACATCCTATACTATGAGACATTCCGCCGCATGGGGCTAGCAGACAAAGACCTCAGACCGTCTAATACAGTGTTCCATGGTGTGGTGCGTGGCAAATCAGCATATCCTGTTGGTAAGATAGCTCTGGACGTGGCTTTCGGGGACGAGCATGATTCCCGGTCCGAAAAACTAACCTTTGAGGTGGTGAAGATCCGGATCCCGTATCACGCCTTGTTTGGGCGGCCGGCTTATGCCAAGTTCATGGCGCGGCCTTGTTATATCTACTTGCAGCTCAAGATGCTGGGTTACAAGGGGACGATAACGGTTCATGGGAGCCGTAAGGTTGCTTTGGAATGTGAGGAAGGTGATGCGGCTTATGCAGAGTCGGTCTATGCCATGGTGGAGTTGAAATACTATAAGGACAATGTTGATCCGGCGGACATGACCCCTTTGAAGAAGGCAACTACGGAGCATGATTCGGATCTGAAGTTCAAATCGGCAGTTGAGACCAAGCTTGTTGACTTCGTGCCCGGCGATTCGTCCAAGCAATTCACTGTAAGTGCCAACTTGGACCCCAAATAGGAAAGCGCGCTCATCGAGTTCATCCGTGAGAATCGGGACATTTTTGCATGGAAACCGTCTGACATGCCAGGTGTACGGAGGGAACTCGCTGAGCACACTCTTAATGTGGATCCTAAGTATAAACCGGTAAAGCAATTTCTCCGCCGGTTTAACGAAGAAAGGCGCAAAGCCATTGGAGAGGAAGTGGCCAGGCTTTTAGCAGCTGGCTTTATCATTGAGGTGCTCCATCCAGAGTGGCTTGCTTATCCGGTGCTGGTTCTTAAGAAAAACGGCACTTGGCCTATGTGTGTGGATTACACGGATCTTAACAGGGCCTGTCCAGCGGATCCTTTTTCCCTCCCCCGCATTGACCAGATCATTGATGCCACGGCGGGTTGTGAGCGTTTGAGTTTTTTGGATGCATATTATGGATATCATCAGATCAAAATGGCGGTTAAGGACCAGGAGAAGACAGCGTTTATTACTCCCTTTGGAGCCTTCTGCTATGTATCTATGCCCTTCGGGCTCAAGAGTGCCCAAGCCACCTATCAACGGTGTGTACAGAATTGCCTGCATAAACAGATCGGCCACAATGTGCATGCCTATGTGGATGATATTGTAGTCAAGTCAAGGCAGAAGGAGACGCTGGTGGATGATTTGAAGGAAACCTTTGACAACTTGCGAGTTTGCAAGATGATGCTTAATCCGGCCAAGTGTGTCTTTGGTGTTCCGGCAGGCAAGTTACTGGGTTTTCTGGTGTCCAACAGAGGAATTGAGGCTAATCCGGAGAAGATTACGGCTATTACCTCCCTGGCTAAATCGAAGTGTATCAACGATGTTCAGCGTTTGGCGGGCCGGATCGCCGCACTGAGCCGGTTTATCAGCCGCCTCGGAGAGAAGGCTATCCCTTTGTACCAAATGCTGAGGAAGACAGACCAATTCGTCTGGAGTCCGGCTGCTGATGAAGCATTGGAGGACTTGAAGCGGCAATTAGCCAATCCGCCTGTTCTTGCGGCTCCGGTCGACAAGGAGCCATTATTATTATACATAGCAGCCAATGCTCGGGCAGTTAGCGTGGCTATTGTGGTGGAACGCAAGGAGGCAGGCAAGGAATATCCAGTTCAGCGGCCGGTTTATTATATCAGCGAGGTGCTTATTGAATCCAAGCAAAGGTATCCGCATTGGCAGAAGCTGGTATATGGAGTTTTCATGGCAAGCCGGAAGTTGAAGCAGTATTTTCAAGGGCACCCCATCACAGTGGTCAGTTCAGCTCCCTTGGGTGATATCGTACAGAACCGGAGGCGACTGGCCGGATTGCCAAGTGGGCTATAGAGCTTGGGCCGCATGGATTGAAGTACATGCCTCGGACGGCGGTGAAGTCTGAAGCACTTGTTGATTTCATCAATGATTGGACGGAGTTACAAGCACCAGAGGAGAAGCCGGATCACACACATTGGACTATCCATTTTGATGGATCCAGGCAATTGGAAGGCTCAGGGGCTGGAGTCGTATTGACTTCCCCACGAGGTGATAAGTTTTGTTATGTTCTCCGCTTAATGTTCCCTTGTACTAATAATGCAGCTGAGTACGAAGCCTTGCTCCATGGTCTCCGGATGGCTAAAGAGATGAACTTAAGCCGGGTTAAGTGCTTCGGTGACTCGGACCTCGTGGCTCAACAGGTGTCTGGCACTTGGGATTCTAAGGACCCGCTCATGGCCGTGTATCGTCGTGAGGTGGATAATATTGCGGGCCACTTCAAGGGTTATCAGGTAGATCATGTGGACCATCGAAAGAATGAAGCGGCGGACGCTTTAAGCCGGTTGGGCTATCAGCGCAAACCGGTCCCGCCTAATGTCTTTCTTGATGTGTTGCACAACCCGTCAGTCAAGATCCCAGGTGAAGCGGATTTGGCTATTCCTGATCCGGAGGCTCAATTGGTGGCAGCCCTGCATGTCATTCCGGATTGGACAGTTCCTTATCTTGCGTATATGAACCGGGGAGAGTTGCCAGAGGATGAGATTCTAGCCAGGCGGATAGCCGGCGATCCAAGTCTATGACGATTGTCAATGGTGAATTGCATCATTGCAGTGTATCAGGGGCGTTTCAACGTTGTGTTTCTCCTGAGGAAGGCTGTGAAATCTTAAGAGAAATCCATGAAGGCGATTGTGGACACCATGCCGGTTCAAAGTCTTTGGTGGCAAAGGCGTTTCGTCACGGGTTCTACTGGTTGACAGCGCATGCTGATGCAGAGGACTTGGTTAAACGGTGTGATGGCTGTCAGAAATTTTCAAGGCGTGCTCATGTGCCGGCTCAAGAATTGAGGATGATCCCAATAACTTGGCCGTTTGCAACTTGGGGGCTAGATATGGTCGGACCTTTTAAAAGATCCAAGGATAAGAAAACCCACCTTTTGGTGGAAGTTGACAAATTTACCAAGTGGGTTGAAGCGGAGCCTGTCAGTAAGTGTGATGCGGCAACAGCGGTGCAGTTCATCAAAAAGGTGATTTTCCGGTTTGGCTTTCCACACAGTATCATTACTGACAATGGTACCAATTTATCCAAGGTCTCTATGAAGGAGTTCTGTGAACGTGAGCACATCCGACTTGACGTATCATCAGTGGCACACCCCCAGTCCAATGGGCAGGCAGAACGAGCTAATCAAGAGATCTTGCGAGGCATCAAACCCCGGCTTATGGTCCCATTGCAAAGAACACCAGGATGTTGGGTTGAAGAGCTACCATCTGTGCTATGGAGTATCAATACTACGCCCAACCGATCCACAGGATACACGCCGTTTTTTATGGTCTACGGAGCAGAGGCAGTTCTCCCTAGTGATATCCAGCACGATTCGCCTCGTGTGGCAGCTTATGTTGAAGCGGACAATGAGACAGCACGGCAAGATGCTTTGGACTTATTGGACGAGGAGCGTGATATAGCGGCTGCCCGTTCGGCGATTTATCAACAAGATCTTCTGCGCTATCACAGTCGCCGGGTTACAACCAGAACTTTTCAAGAAGGAGATTTGGTGCTTCGACTCATCCAAGACCAGACAGATATGCACAAGTTATCCCCACCTTGGGAGGAACCTTTCGTGGTCTGCAAGAATCTGCACAACGGGTCGTACTATCTGATTGATATTCGAGAGCATAAAGACTCACGCACATCAGAGGAGGAGACCAACAGGCCGTGGAACATAGCTCATCTTCGGCCTTACTACACTTGAGCCATTGGCTCTATCTATGTACATATTATGACAGTGTATATATTATCTTTGATATAATAAAACCGGAGCCTCAGCTAAAGCGGGCTCTCTGTCTTTCTTATCATGCGTGGTTACATGGAGTGGTTCTGTTTTAAAGCGGCCTCCGGTTTACCCCTTGAAAATTGCTTTCTTTTGATATATCACTTGGGGCCTTGGTCGTGTCCGAACCAACGCGACACCTTTTGATAGGCGAAAGCCACCAGATCACTTGGGGACATGGTCAAGTCTGAACCAGTCACGCCTCTTGATCGGCCTAAGGCCACAAAATCACTTGGGGGCTTGGTCGAACCCGAACCATTGCCACGCCTTTTGATTGGCATATATGCCATGGTTTCATTTGGGGACCTGGCTGACTTGAACCATTGTCACTCCTATTGGGGGCTTGGTCCTGTCCGACCATGGTAACACCATCTGATCAGCTCAGTATAGCATCTCTTTTGCAAACGGTTTTTATCATTGCCTTTGCTTCCATATTTCTTTTATGGCTCTTTCTTAATTTTCGTTGTGTTTCCTTTAAACCAACAACAGTTTTAGCCGGTTCAGCTGATGGATTCGGTTCATTTTTAATCCGGAGCAGTATGCCCGGTTTACCCTACCTGTTAACATCATGGAGTAACAAGGGGGCTTGTAATGACCCAGTACGGTCTATATGGGAGCTGTTTTTCTCCCCCTTTGACGGTAATGGTTTATTAAACCTCCGCTTCAAGCATGGCTAAGCCAGCTTTCATGCCCAGTTATGGCAGGTACTTTGTATCGCCTATTTTGTTATATGGTTTGAATACATTGCTGATACATATATATCCAGATCATAAACCGGCTGGCGGTATAACCGCCACCGAAGCCCAAGTTTTTTCTGATTGCAGGAAATATAAATTGAGGTTTTTAAGCAAAAGCATCAGTACTTATGCGCGAAGGCATATTCAAGGCAGAAGTATTAACTATCCTATTACAAGGCAACACGGTGCCCAAATAAGATCATTGTTATTTTGGAAGGATGCCAAAGACAGCTATCTAGACCGGCCTCCGGTTCAAGCCTGCTCATCGTCCTCCGCCGCTTCCGCTTCCTCGTCTCTATCCATTGGCTGGAAATCAACAGCGGTCCAGTCGATTCCCATTAAAGCTTGAAACATAGCCTCTTCATGGATTAGAGAAGACGGTTCAATATCAGAAGCGTAAGTATGCTTACGGATTGGAGGAATCAGATTCTCTGCTTCAAGAGTTGGGGCAGGCACTCGCTTATTCTGATCATTGTATTGAGCTTGATAATGCGTCAAGTCCGCCTCTTCAGCTAATTGACAAGCTAAAGGACGCACTGCACGGTTTATTGCCCTCAAATCATCTTCATTAAACTCGGAGCCATCTTCCTTCAGGCTGGGATAGCCTTGCGCTGCCTCCACAGGATCGAAATCCGGCACCCATGCCTTTGCCCGGATTAAGGCGTTAATGGCTCCGGTTCGAGCAGCAGATTTTTTCAGCTCTTCAATCTGGGCAGGAAGCATTGACAACCTGTTAAGAGTGTCCTGGATTAAAGAGGGTGCCGGATTTTTATGAGAGGCTATGGTGATGATCCGCTGGGCTCCGGTATACAGTTGTTCCACTAAGGTGTAGGCAGCCTTCAGCTTCTTCCGCACATCTGACCCTAAGTGCCCAATGCGTGTACCTGCAACAATACAGGGATGATCTCAAACTGGATTTATTATAAGCAGGCTCGAGTTGTCATAGAAATTAAAAGGAGCTTACCAAAGATCGCAGCGGTCATGGAGTGTATTTGCCGCTTTACGGCAGTAAGTTCATCTACCACCGGTTTAAGGGCAGTTTCAGCATTTTCAGCTCTTTTGGTTAAAGCGGCCTTCTTAGTGGCCCAATCAGCCCGCTCTTTCTTGAAGCCTTCCTTCAGCTGTTCAGCGATGCTCAAGGCACTGGTTAATTCTTCCCTTGCCTTGTCTGTTTCAGCCTGTTGGGTTTTCAAGGTTTCCTGCAAATCGGCAATCCGGTCCTCCTTGATTCTTACCTCAGCCTGCATACAGACAACATTTAGCTTTAAACAAGCGGTCCAAGAATTTGAAGTACCAACCGCATAACAAGTTATACGCTTGATACTTGGGGGCTAATGCACCTTCAATTTTCATATATTACTACATTGCAAAGTCCCAAGCTCAATACAGGTATTCAACTTGGCACTTGGGGGCTAATGGCTATTTGATCAAATTATGTTCTGATGATAGTTTTTATTGGAGCCCCGGTTTAATTATGCTAAGTTGAACCGGCCCTTGGGGGCTATATTGACGGATTTCAAAGTGTTGAGGATTATATTCAAGTCCCGGTTTGACAAAGGGTACAAACCGGCCCTTGGGGGCTAGGAGGACTAATACAATGGCAGTAAGTAAAGAAGTAAGTTACCTCAAATTTATCCCTCATCATCTTTACCAGACCAGCTTCACAGTCACGGCTAGTATAAAGCCGGTTCAAATAGCCGGAATGAAGATCTTGGGCACTCAGAGCAGCATATGTCTCCAGTTCAACATCCCATTTTCCTTGGTTCAGAGCGGAAAAATCTTCTTTTACGGTATGCTTGGTTAAGGTGACAGGATTCCCGGGTTCAAAGCGACCTACACCGGTAATCACAACGTCATCATCTTTGGATTCGCCGGTTTGTGTTGGTGCAGTCGGTTTATCAGTAGGACTGCGGGATTTTTCAATACGGACGGAGCTGGCAAGCGGATCAGCAGAGACTGAAGTATTAATAGGCCTTTCCTCAGGAATAGCATCGTCTTGCAAAGGAGGATCATTAGGAATATCCTCAGGAGCAAATGCTTCAAGATCTGGCGCTGTATCATGTTCTGGGGCGACATCTTCCTCCGCCGCTTTATCCAGGCGGGCCTTCTTGCTTGGTTTAGGTTTAGCCCTGAAAGAAAAACAAAGAGTCAAGGAACAGCATAAGTTATTACACAGTATACTGGAAGCATATGGTCAGCCTAGCTTACCCAAGAACCGTTTTCAGTGGCGGCAGTTGAGTGGCCGACGATTCACCAGAGGATGAATGAGAAGTAACCTGATAATCGGAGTCGGATGGATTAAGAGGTTGACGGAAGAAACCCGCTTTAGGATTTAAATCAATAAAAAGGTCGGAGACCTCGGAGCGGCGTTTTTGAACCGGACTATTTGGTAAACCGGCGGAGGTAACTACCTGGCCACTGTGCCGGGTTGTGCGGCGAGCTTCATGTTGCTGAGTCTTCATAAGAAATTTGGGATCCAAGTAAGCAAGAGGATGAAAAAATTTAACTTTCCGGTTTGCCCGGCGAAATTTTGGCAAAGGTAAAATTTCTGAATCGGAAGAGAGAATAGTTACCTCAGCGACTTCAGCATTACTGGCTTCAGCATCATCCTGACAAGTATCATCATCAATAAGGCGGGTAAAAAGTAATCCTAGTGAATCAAGTTCTACCTCAAGGTCCGGGTTACCCACATCATCATCAATAGCCGGATCAGAGGAGGCGGTGGTTTTCCTCTTGTAAGCTGGCTTCTTGATAACCTTGGTCTTGGGCCGGGTTGACCGTCCTGCCTTCTCTGTTTTGTCTTGTGGAAGCTTCTTGCTCCAAAACGGATTATCACCCTGGTTTAGCAGTAATTAATGTCAGACGGAGAAAGCAGTAACAGGTTTAATAACAGAACAGTCAAAATCTTACCGCTGGCGGTTTGTTGGTGGCGGAGTAAGGAGGCAGACCGGTTTGAGCGCAGAGGTGCTCCAGTTCATTCAACATCTTCTTCACAGAATCTGTGACTTCATCATCAGAGAGTTGGATTTTCGTGTGTTGGAGTGGGTCATCGACGCTATCAGTATACTTGCACATCAAACCGGAGCGCCGGCTGAGAGGCAGTATGCTCCATGATATCCAACAGCGTGCAGGGTCTATTCCCGTTAAACCGTTGGCCATAAAGGCTCGGAGCTTGGATAGTTGCGGAGCATATTTACTTCGCTCTTTGGCATTTAGTCTTTGTGGAAAGGGGTGAGTATTGCTGAGCCGTTCCGGACGGAAGCCAGGCAAGGGATTTTCATTGTCAGGGGAGGTATCCTTGCAATAAACCCAAGTTGCATTCTGCTCCTTGGGATGAGTATGGAGTTTGACGTGGGGATAAGTGATCTCTTTCCTCTTCTGAATTGCCATACCGCCCAATTCGGTGTTAGGACCGTCGGTAAATTCAGTGCGGCGGTTTAAGTGGAAGCAGTCTCTAAACAATTCGACTGAAGGCTCCTCTCGTAGGTATACCTCAGAGAGCACTTGAAAGTGACATAAGTTGGTAACGGAATTGGGGCCAATATCTTGCGGACGGAGTTGAAAATTGGCTAATACATCCCGGTAAAACTTTGAACCAGGCGTTTTAAAGCCCCGGGCCAAATGATCTGCGAAGACCACAACCTCCCCCTCTTGAGGTGTGGGAGGACATTCATCACCAGGAACCCTCCAGTGGATCGTATTTTTACTGTCTAAAGCGCCAATCAGGACTAAATCATCCAGCTGAGTTTCTGTGACGCGAGAAGGAACCCAATTGCACTCATATACTTGTTTGGCCATGGTGAGATCTACAAGAAATAGGTGATTCCGGTTCAAGAATATGTTGGATAATAGAAGGTGCAGATCTGGGCAAATGTTAAACCGGAGGCAGTACATGTAAACCGGATTTCTATGAAGTGGCATCATATGGATTCTGGTGGTTCAACAAGGGGACTAATGGTGTATACCGGTTTACTATCCTTTTCTATATTAAAGTTAAACCGCCTGACCTAAAAGGCAATCGAAGTTGTGGATGGCTAAGTATGCAGAAACAGGTTTCACAAGATCCTATTGCAGAAGTGGATCTAAAGTAAGCTCAGAAAAACAGAAAATACTCAAAAGAGTGAGGCAGAACGGAAGTGAACCGATGAGCAGATATGTACGTGAGATCTATGGATTTAGGTGTGGAGTTACAGGCGGATGCTAGAAGATTACTACTAAACAGAGCACGGGTTAACAGATTCATTCTGAAGTCAGGGTATGAGTATGAACAGGCGATGAACACGGCGTGAACATGAAACCCTAAGAACAGATCTAGGTCAAGAAGAGATGAAGGCTTATCGGAAACGAAGAAGACGCGGAAGGATACCGCAGTACTCTGGTGCGTTCAGGTTGATGCAGCGGCCCAAGACGATGCAGAGGTCGACGGCAGCGGCGGAGCTCCAATGCTGGCGACGCGAGGAAGACGAAGAAGAAGATACGAAGGGAAGAAAAGGAAATGACCCTTCGGTCTTATTTATAAGGCAACAGACGTAGGTCAGGCGCGCAAATCCAGGAGCTAAATTTTCGCAAGTGGAGCTGATGACCTGGATATTACAGATCTATCACTAAAGGAGGGCATCATAAATGATAGCTCCGTGATGACGTCATGCCGGTTTACAGTGACCAGAGCTGATGACGACATGGCGGTTTACCAATTACCAGAAGATGTCCAAGACAAAAATTTTGTGAAGGATTGACATGAACCAGTTCAAATCAATCTGGGGCCTAATGTTGGGGATATTACCACTAGCCGTGAACCGGCCTACCTGGGCCGGGTTAACTTCATTAGTAGTATAAGCAAATGAAGGCCCAAGTCCTGTAGTCGGTTCAGAACTTGTAGCCGTAAACCGACCTGATGTATAACTTGCATTGTAAGATAGGAATAGAGAGATACCAACCGAGATACGAGTATGAACCGGTTTGGACTCTATGGACCGACGGGCGCCACCCGTGTATATAAGGGGACGACCCGGTGGCGGTTCAGGACAGACAACCACAACTCGAGCCTAGGCGAAGCTTGTTTGCTCCCTAGCCATCGAGACCACATCAATTCCATCACAACTAGACGTAGGCTTTTACCTTCATCGAAGGGGCCGAACTAGTATAAACCCTCGTGTCTTTGTGTCCGCTTTAACCCCTTCGAGTAAACCCGTTGCGATGGCTCCACGACTAAGTCCCTTCACTAGGACATATGCCGTGACAAATCCACGGCAGAAACCATGGGAGCAGCGACGAACTGCCTTCTCTTCGGGGGGAGGGGAACTGGCGAGGAGGAGATAAGAGCGTAGTAACCGCAGGGCCTCGTCCCTTCCAACTGTAGTTCCTTAGCGAAGGGGTGATGCTATTATTTACTACTAGTACTAGCATTATGGAACATTATGGGATTGCATTATACTTTAAATAATAGCACTAGTAAGAAATTTTTTGGCACTAGGTAGTAGTTTTTGGCGTGGATTAAGAAATTTTGGGTATGTTTTTGCCATTTTTGTACACGCCAACTAGTGTCAAAAAACGTCTTATATTATGTGACAGAGGAGTACGTACTCGTACTGTAGCAGTATTAGCACTACTTTTTCTCAACTAGTAGTGCGATGTACTGTACTGCTAGTCTAGTCTAGTATAGTGCACTAGTTTTGAACTCTTGAATCTCAGGGCCAAGGAGCTACAGTTGGAAGTAGAGGGTACTACTGTTCTCTAGAACCATCGCTGTACTATCAATGCAGGGAAAGTACACCTGCATAGTGGCCTAGTGGGTACTCTCGGTGCTCTATTCAGCCGCTCCTCTCAGGTAGCTCGCCTACTCAGCCGCTCCTCTCACGCACACACTAGCGGCCTGTTTATCAGCGACGGTTACTGCGGGGCAGAACATTTGAGTTATTTGATACAGCTAGACTAGGCTTTTCTCTTCCATTTGTGGAGGTGTAATGGATCTCGTCAAACTTTGTTAGTAGTTCCTTCTTTATGAATGAGATGAAGCAAATCTTTTGCCTCCGTTTCAAAAAAAACACGTCAAGAGGAGTTTCTTTTATAGTAGAGCCTATAATGGAGTGAAGTCCATGCGTGCAATGCCACAAGCTACAGAGTAGTAGTAGTAGAGCACATTACGTACAGAGCCATATTGCACAGTTCCCAATGCCCCGCCAGGCTTTTCTGGCTCCTCGGGCTTAATTGGGAGGCGCTAGTTTAAATATGCTACTAGCTGATGAGGAAGCTGCAAGCGAGGTGCGGCTAGGGCGAGCACGCGAGCCACGGGATGCTGAGAAGGAAAACCTGTTCATGTGGCTAGGCTATCCAGTGCACCCAGATTGTGGGGCCGCACGTCCATTTGACTTCAATACTCAAACTGCCCGTGTAAAATATTGGCACGCAGCGAAGTGTAGTACTACTTTTAAGAAAAAGGCCGCCATGCGTTCCCGGGATCGAACCCACAAAACGAGGTATACACTCCCGCGACCACTAGTAGTACTCGTTGGAGTACAATGCAACCTAGAATCGCCTTTTGTCGCTAGTAGTACATACATTGTTCCTTACAAGAAACCCCTAATAATGCAAGAAACCACTAAAATGCCAAGAAACTACTACCACTTGCATACGTGGCAGACTTAAGATAAGACTACCTTATTAACCATTGTACATTCTCTTACCAACCAGCCCTACCAAGAAACTACTACTCTACAAAGTGCCGTTATAGGCATGTTTCAACCCATAGCCCTATTTGGATAGATTTGTTGTCAATCTAACCCTGCCATCCAAACACCACTTTGGTTAGAGTTAGTTCAGGGTTAGAATCTAAATCTAACCTCTGACAGGGCCCATGTCGCCCATTAAGTCAATGCCTTCTATTCGACTGGCTGTTATGACTTGTGGGACCTACATGTCAGTCTGCAAAAAAATCCCCGAGTAACCTCCTACCTCCAGCCCGCCCGCCTAGTCATCCTTAGCCATGGGATGCAGATACCGCCACCAGTAGAAGGCGAGGTCAAAACCTCCGGCGGTGCGGAGCCCATGTTGCGGCAGCCCGGATGCCAGCTCCGTCCGGCGCTCGCGGCCGCTAGCTAGCCAAGATAGCTCCGTCCAGCTGCTTGTCTGCAAGGTTTGCTAGCTAGATTGGCACGACAGCGCGACGTCTTGCTCGCACACGCCGCGCTAAGGCCAGCCATCTGGCTCGAGCGAAGGCCAGCCCGGCGGCTTGCTCGCTCGTGAGTCACGCTCGGGCAGCCTGCCAACCCATGCGGAGGCCAGCACGGCGTCCGGCCCGTCCGGCGGAGCGGCGGCCAACTCGCTCATCACCGGCGCCACCGACGAACACGCATCAGTACCTTTTGAAGTAATGTTCAGGAAAAATAATGATTTGAGGGGGAATAACAGGATAGAAGGTCAGATGTGGGTCCCTCGTGTCAATGGTCAAACAAAATGTGTTGGTTTAAGCTGCCTTGTCAGCACGGACGTGTGGGCCAACCCTTTCATAAATGGGTTTAAACGAACCTAATCAGTAGGAGTACTAGGTAGTAGTTTTTGGCGTGGATTAAGAAATTTTGGATATGTTTTTGCTATTTTTTGTACAATAGATTCTTCCTAGGGCTGGTTGAAAGTGGTAGTTTTTTGTTAGATACTCTAAATATTGTAAGTAGGAGTGAAAGTTAAGCTTTGGAAGCCAATAAGTAAGGCTAGTTACATAGTGCATATGTGTACATGATTGAAAGTAAATATCAACCATGAGTGACTAATATCTTGATGGAAAACTCAAAACTATGGAATACTAGGAAAAAATGCATGGTTGGAAATACTAGCAATGTTCATGTGCGTTGCAACGAATCATAATTAGAATAATACTTAATCACAAACTTGATACAAAACACTCTAATTTTGATATACATATGTCACTAGAGATATATTATGTTTCAATTAGAATATATTCCTTGGGCTGTTTTGGTGAGGTCAGCGAGGAATGTGGTTGGTTTTAAGATACTAATTATGGTTTTTTTTGCAAATTGGTAGACAAGTGGGATGTTGGTGAGAAAAGGCAACAACTTACCTCACAGTCGTTAGATGTAGATCTAATGGTCAGAAATGATGGATGGCAGACACACCATCATCACCAACTTAGTCTTGTGTAGGAGTACTAGCAAGATCCGTGCATTGCACGGAAAATCAAGATGCATTTTTATTTATAAAACACTTGTTGTGATTGACCCTTGCGGGAGTAATCCCATGTGTAAAAACTAATGATATCTCAAGAAATATGAGATAAGGTGAAGAGGAGTGGGGTATGGTGGTGATTGGTGGTCGGACTGAGCGGAGGCATGGGGATTGACGACGCCGGCAGTGGCCACCAGGCCAGTTTGTTCTAGAGGCTTCCCTTCTTAATTGCTCAAGAATGAGGTTTGTTGGAGACAAGGATGAACAAGGGAAGGCCTTGTCTGCAAATGTGGAGAGGGGTGCGGGTATCTTTTAGTTTAATTTCCATCCGTCAGATATAGATCGGACGGCCTATATTGCAAGATGGCACACGTACCATCATCACCTACTCGGTTTTTTATAAGAAAAGAAATATAAGTATGGAGATACAAACGTATTATCGATACTTGCTTCCGTAAACTAGCATCTACATTCTATTCAACGCCTCGACATGTGGGGCCTTAGCACAATGACTTCTCGACTGTGTAAAAGAAAGATTTTCCCATCGCCGATAAGGAAGGGGTGACGGCGGCATGCTTTTTGGCTTGCTCTAGTCCTAGTAGTCATACTAGGTGGTCTAAGCACGTGTAGATTTATTCTTTTTCACGTCTCGTGTTTGCCGTACTGCCACGACTATTGATGAATATACGGCAAGTTATTCATGGGGAAACCCTTGTTGAGCGTGTTTGCGAGAGAGAGAGAGAGAGAGAGAGAGAGAGAGAGACAGTGTGCGTGAGTGATATGTTAGAGACTGAGGCCTTGATAACAGATTCTTTGTGTCTATGTGTGTGGAGGATAGTGAGAGACATGTACCTGGGGCTTTGTGTTGTGTAACATGGAGACACATATACATAATTAGAGAGTGAGTGTGTGAGATACACATAAGGACATGGGGAGAGATGAGGATCCAGATAAATGGGTGTTTGTCTGTGTCTGTGTGTGTTTGTGCACGCGTTTGTGTGTGAGAGGGAGTGTGTGTATGTGGAGTAGAGAGACCACTGATGATTTAAACCTAGTATAAGGGAAGGGGGAATGG
>NC_041389.1:465922134-465922650 GCF_002162155.2 Triticum dicoccoides | reverse complement strand
AGAGAGAGAGAGAGAGGAAGAGAGGGGGCAAGAGGGGTCGTTTGTGTCCATAAATGGCGTATAGATAGGGAGAGGCCTATGTACGGAGACGCAAGGGAAGCGAGTCATCGTGTGTGTGATAGGGACTTCATGAGAGATCTACAATAGATGGTGTAGAGAACAATGTGCGAAATTGAGAACGATGATACATTAGGGAGCTATGGAAAGAGTCACCACATATATGTATACAGGGAAGGAGCTGGGGTGGGTCCGCATGTGGGAGAGATAGAAAGAGGAGAGTGGTGCACAATGAGACAAAGTGTGCTTGTTTGCAGTGGGGGTGGTGTGTGAGGTGAGTGCGTGAGAACCACATAACTAGGGAGATAGACGTTTGGGGGCAACATTTTGTGTGTATGGGAAATATACACTCTACATAGTGCGTATGCTTGGGTAAGAGAGATAGCGGGAGACCTAGAGAGTGAGGGAAGAGATGTGTGCATGCCCGAGAGACAAAGTGACAGAGACCTATATTGGGGT
>NC_041389.1:465892662-465921921 GCF_002162155.2 Triticum dicoccoides | reverse complement strand
GGGGGGGGGTGTTGGCTCCAGATAAAGAGTGAGGTGTCTATATTTGAGGGACTTTAGCGTAATTGAGATATTGTGCACTCATGGTTGATCAATTTGTTTCATAGTTTGGACTATGAGATAATGATACTTTTGTACATGCGTGATATACCTTGATGTACCAAAATTACAAACCTAAGATTGGAATTTTGGAATTCGACTCCATCATTAGCTTTTGTAATTCATTTAAACGGAGGTACATTTTTTAAGCCTGGATTTTGTGATTTCAAATTCATATATCAAACCTAGAGATATACACATATGGGCATGTTCAAACTTTATAATCATCCACTTTATTCATACACATACACATTTTTGCTTTTGTCATCATATTTAGGATAGACACATTTGGAATTTCATTTGAATTGGACCGTATGATGGTATTTGCTTGTAGTAGCTCAATGATCCATATTTGAATTCAATGGACAATCTAAGTTTCGAGTCGGAGACATTGTTTTTAAAACTTGCACTTTTTTTGTGTGCAAAACAAACAAATTGTCGGCCATGATATCATAGTCGGCCTGATACGTCTCCAACGTATCTATAATTTTTTTTGTTCCATGCTATTATATTACCCTTTTTGGATGTTTATGGGCTTTACTTTACACATTTATATCATTTTTGGGACTAACCTACTAACCGGAGGCCCAGCCCATATTGCTGTTTTTTTTTCCTATTTCAGTATTTCAAAGAAAAGGAATATCAAACGGAGTCCAAACGGAATGAAACCTTCGGGAGCATGATTTTTGGAACGAACGTGATCCGGAGGACTTGGAGTGCAAGTCAAGAAGCAGCCGAGGCGGACACGAGGGTGGAGGGCCCGCCCACCCCTACAGGGTGCGCCCCCTATCTCGTGGGCCCCTCGGGCGGCCACCGACCTACTTCTTCCTCCTATATATACCCACATACCCCGAAAACATCCAGGGAGCCAACGAAAAACTATTTCCACCGCCGTAACCTTTTGTATCCGCGAGATCCCATCTTGGAGCCTTCGTCGGTGCTCCGCCGGAGGGGGAATCGACCATGGAGGGCTTCTACATCAACACCATAGCCCCTCCGATGAGTTGTGAGTAGTTTACCACAGACCTTCGGGTCCATAGTTATTAGCTAGATGGCTTCTTCTCTCTTTTTGGATCTCAATACCATGTTCTCCTCGATCTTCTTGGAGATCTATTTGATGTAACTCTTTTTGCGGTGTGTTTGTCGAGATCCGATGAATTGTGGGTTTATGATCAGTTTATCTATGAGAAATATTTGAATCTTCTCTGAATTCTTTTATGTGTGATTGAGTTATCTTTGCAAGTCTCTTCGAATTATCAGTTTGGTTTGGCCTACTAGATTGATCTTTCTTGCAATGGGAGAAGTGCTTAGCTTTGGGTTCAATCTTGTGGTGTCTTTACCCTGTGACAATAGGGGTAGAAAGGCACGTATTGTATTGTCGCCATCGAGGATAAAAAGATGGGGTTTATATCATATTGCATGAGTTTATCCCTCTCATCATGTCATCTTTCTTAATGTGCTACTCTGTTCTTATGAACTTAATACTCTAGAGGCATGCTGGATAGCGGTCGATGTGTGGAGTAATAGTAGTAGATGCAGGCAGGAGTCGGTCTACTTGTCACAGACGTGATTCCTATATACATGATCATGCCTAGATAATCTCATAATTAGTCGCTTTTCTATCAATTGCTCGACAGTAATTTGTTCACCCACCGTAATACTTATGCTATCTTGAGAGAAGCCACTAGTGAAACCTATGGCCTCGGGTCTATCTTTTATCATATAAGGTTTCAATCTACTTTTATTTGCATCTTTACTTTTCCAATCTATATTATAAAATCCAAAAATATGTTTATCTTATCATACTATATCTATCAGATCTCACTTCCACAAGTGGCCCTTAATTGATTGACAACCCCTTTATTGTGTTGGTTGAGAGTTCTTTGTTTGTTTGTGTAGGTGCGTGGGACTTTTGAGGAGCCTCCTACTGGATTGATACCTTGGTTCTCAAAAACTGAGGGAAATACTTACGCTACTATTGCTGCATCACCCTTTCCTCTTCAAGGAAAACCAACACAAGCTCAAGACGTAGCACGGCCGTACAAGAGCAGAATACTTATATTTTTAGGTGCCAAAAGCTTTCAAACTTCCTGCTCACATCGAAATATCACGCGCCCGAAAGTTTAGCCCTCTGATATTCCTGTTTTACCCCTGCCACATGAACGGAAAAGGGCTGCTTTGGTAACTCCGTTGTTTTCCCCTCTTTGCCCCCAACATTCTTCCCCAGAGCCCCTCCCCTTCCCCTCCCCGACCCCCCAACCACGACAAGCTGCCGAATCTAGTCCTCCGCTGTAGTGGTGGACCTCACACCCCGCCAGATCTATCTTCCGCACCTGGGAACCCCCAACTGCCAACTCACCACTTCACTGGAGCCGCTTCAGCGACTAGCTTGTCCACCGCTCCAGATCTCCTTGACCTCCATAATGGTCAACTGCACCGAATCTGCTTAATCGGCACCCTTGTCCACCACAGTGTAGGCCCTTCATTGACTCCCTCGTCCGCCCCTTCGCTGGCCCTTCATACAAGCGCTCGTTCGCCGCAACAGATCCGCCTCACCGAAAGCACTGTACAACACGCCCGCCAAAGCCTTCGTCCACTGCACTGGACCTTCTCCACGGACACCATATTCAACTCCACCGGCCCTGCTTTACCGACGCCCCAGCCTCATTAGGTTATTTCGATTTGTACTCCTTCGGTTTTTCTCTTTATCATGCAAATGTTCACTTACCAAAGATGAGTTTTCTTGTATCCTGACAGGCGCCGCAACCATAGCACTAGAGCTGCTTCAGCGACGGCGACAGCCGGCCCAAACTCAACCGCAACACGAGCACCATCGACGATCCTTAGCTATCAAGTATGACAACGATACCCATACACCGTCGAGAATCAGGCACTATTATCCAACGGCCGGCGCCTACGTTCACTTTCTAGCATAAGCACCGCACCTTGGAATTTCTTCAGGGCACCATTCAATTTTTTATGACATGCGTTATTCTGCTTGCACCTGTAGGGCTATACTTCTGGCAGTGAACATGTTACATGTGCTAAATTACATACCAGTGCACATATAGTTAATATGCTTTAGTTTTGTCCTAAGTAGTATTACTGTACTTCCTAGATATCACTGCCTACTATTTTACTTCTTGAATGCTATATTTATGATAATGGTGTTGTTCTGATGCCACCTGTTGGTTCCATTAGACTGCTTAATGTTCTCTATGCTGAATTACACATCAACAAACTAGCATGTGGTTCCGCTGCTTTTTGTTCGTTTTACCCCACATTTTCTGATGCTAGCTATTACATCACTGCTCCGAGCCTCTGTTCATTACTTGTTTGTGTGTTCTTGATCTTCCCAAGTTGCATGACTAATTTGATGCTTCTATTAATTATGGAGCTGCCAACCCCATCAAGCAAAATATTTGTTCTTTTGGGGCTGGCACCTCGAACAAGCATAAAAATAGAGGGAAGCAGATATATTGTCGTGTATGCACACACCCTTCTTTCATTAGTTTAGATGAACCATTGATGATCAATTCGGACCAGTGCACGCGATTAAAATTAATTTTACCTAAATAGAGGGTGCAGAATAAACAACAACAATTAGATTTGCAACCACGGGATGCTGACGATATCTTCGAAGAACAGTGCAACAGCAGCGAGGCTTCACAGCAACATATGGTAAGCCAGTGTGTTTTAGTACATTTGAAATGTAATGCGAGTGGGCTGATTTCTTGACTTGTGCCCTCAACCTGTAATCCTACCGAATTAGAAATAGTTCAGTTGTCTACTTTTCTGTATTGCTTGATTCGAATGCTTGTTTGTTGTTACTCTATAATTGAGTTGGGCAATATGTCAGCAGTGCCTGTTATACTATCATAAAGATATGCATGCCTATTTCATTTGAGTCCTTAACTTTTCCTCTCAACTTCATGACAAGACTATCTTCGTAGTTTATATGAGGCCACACTGTTAAGTGCTTTCTCAGATTATTTCAACTGCTTAGGTGCCTTGGCAACTTAAATATAGCGGTGCTACACTCCCTTTCAACTAGGGATGTCAACTGGGTCCCGTTTAATCCCGATTAAAGTCCACTAGTGGTATGATAGTTCAACAGAGTTTTTGTTTTTTGAGGAAAATGAATTAGGGAGGTAGCAAAAACTAACTAGATGGGACTGGCAGATGTCGTTTATTTGCCACTTACATACCTAGTTTCATCTTACCATTCTAACTTCTTTTCGGCTGATGCTGCTTCGAAGCATTTAAATATAGCTTTCCCTGCTCGGCAATAATTCGTCTATTGTTTACCATGTAAGCTTACTGCCTGAATCATATGATAACTATCTCTTACTTATGTCCTGCGGAAACCTTTCGGGATGCCGTTCACACGAGGACACAATGTACAACCCCAGAATCTATTTGTGGAAGCAGTGCACCACCCATGTTACCAGATGGTAGCATTTCAGAGGCAACACCGCCGGAGAGCGGTCTGAGCACAGATATTATAGTGCTTGAGGCTCTACTAGAGGCAGAAGGAGATGGTGTGGCTGCCATGAATGAGGTAATCTTTATCTTGAGGCTGGAAATTACGGAATTAGTGGCACACATTATGCAAGCAACCCAAGAATTGGAGGAAGTAAGAATGTTGCATTTGAAGACGAAGGAGGTCCTGCTATTTCTACTATCTGAAGCCCAAGGTAATCCCGGTTCTTCTTTAGATACCAGTTGATGTCATTAGATTGTTGTACTTGCATGTTGTGTCATCTCTCTGAATGGATTATGTTGTAAGACCCCCTATGTTGTCCATGTGTGCTACCTCTTGAGCACTGCGTTGGATTTCCCCGAAAAGGACAGGATGATGTAGCAAAGTAGCGTAAGTATTTCCCTCAGTTTTTGAGGACCAAGGTATCAATCCAGTAGGAGACCATGCACAAGTCCCTCGTACCTACACAAAACGATAGCAACTCGCAACCAACGCTTAGGGGTTGTCAATCCCTTCACGATCACTTACGAGAGTGAGATCTGATAGAGATAATATTTTTGGTATTTTTGATAGATAGATGCAAAGTGAAAAGTAAAAGGCAAAGTAAAAACAAAGCAAGTAAATAAAGTGATAGAGATTGATATGATGAGAATAGACCCGGGGGCCATAGGTTTCACTAGTGGATTCTCTCAAGAGCATAAGTATTCTACGATGGGTGAACAAATTACTGTTGAGCAATTGACGGAATTGAGCATAGTTATGAGTATATCTAGGCAATGATCATGTATATAGACATCACGTCCAAAACAAGTAGATCGAAACGATTCTGCATCTACTACTATTACTCCACTCATCGACCGCTATCCAGCATGCATCTAGAGTATTAAGTAAAAACAGAGTAATGCCTTAAGCAAGATGACATGATATAGAGGGATAAATTCATGCAATATGATAAAAAAAACCATCTTGTTATCCTCGATGGCAACAATACAATATGTGCCTTGCAACTCTTTCTGTCACTGAGTAAGGACACCGCAAGATTGAACCCAAAGCTAAGCACTTCTCCCATTGCAAGAACTACCAATCTAGTTGGCCAAACCAAAAAGGATAATTCAAAGATACTTGGAAAGATAACTCAATCATACATAAAAGAATTCAGAGAAGAATCAAATATTTTCCATAGATAATACTGGATCATAAACCCACAATTCATCGGTCTCAACAAACACACCGCAAAAAGAAGATTACATCGAATAGATCTCCACGAGAGAGGGGGAGAACATTGTATTGAGATCCAAAAAGAGAGAAGAAGCCATCTAGCTACTAGCTATGGACCCGAAGGTCTGAAGTAAACTACTCACACTTCATCGGAGGGGCTACGGTGATGATGTAGAAGCCCTCCGTGGTGGATGCCCCCTCCGCGGAGCTCCGGAACAGGCCCCAAGATGGGATCTCGTGGATACAGAAGGTTGCGGCAGTGGAATTAGGTTTTTGGCTCCTGTTCTGATCGTTCGGGGATACATAGGTATATATAGGAGGAAGGAGTACGTCAGTGGAGCGTCAGGGGGCCCACGAGGTAGGGGGCACGCCCAGGGGGTGCCCTCCACCCTTGTGACCGCCTCTGGCACTGCTTGGAGTAGGGTCCAAGTCTCCTGGATCACGTTCGGTAGGAAAATCACGATCCCGAAGGTTTCATTCCGTTTGGACTCTGTTTGATATTCCGTTTCTTTGAAACACTGAAATAGGCAAAAAAAATAGCAATTCTGGGCTGGGCCTCCGGTTAATAGGTTAGTCTCAAAAGTAATATAAAAGTGGAAAATAAAGCCCAGTATAGTCCAAAACAGTAGATGAAGTAGCATGGAGCAATCAAAAATTATAGATACGTTGGAGACGTATCAGGCATCCCCAAGCTTAATTCCTGCTCATCCTCGAGTAGGTAAATGATAGAAAAGAATTTTTGATGCGGAGTGATACTTTGGCATAATTTCAATGTAAATCTTCTTAATTGTGACATGAATATTCAGATCCGAAAGATTCAAGACAAAAGTTCATATTGACACAAAAATGATAATACTTCAAGCATACTAATCAAAGCAATCATGTCTTCTCAAAATAACATGGCAAAAGAAAGTTCATCCTACAAAATCATATAGTTAGGCTATGCTTCATTTTCGTCACACAAAGATGTTCCCAACTTCTATACCCCCGATGACAAGCCAAGCAATTGTTTCATACTTAAATAATCTCAAACTTTTTCAACCTTCACGCAATACATGAGCATGAGACATGGATATAGCACTATGGGTGGAATAGAATATGATGATGGGGATTTTGTGGAGAAGACAAAAAAGTAGAAAGTCTCACATTTACGAGGATAATCAACGGGCTATGGAGATGCCCATCAATTGATGTCAACATGAGGAGTAGGGATTGCCATGCAACAGATGCACTAGAGCTATGAATGCTCAACAAAAGAAAACTAGTGGGTGTGCATCCAACTCGCTTGCTCATGAAGACCTAGGGCATTTGAGGAAGCCCATCGTAGGAATATACAAGCCAAGTTCTATAATGAAAACTTCCCACTAGTATGAAAAGGACAACTTTATGAGACTCACTACATGATGAACAAGGTGCTACTTTGAAGCACAAGTGTGGAAAAAGAGATAGTAGCATTGCCCTTTTTATTTTTATTTTTTATTTTTAGGGCCTTTTTTTTGGCCTTTCTTTTTGTTTTTGGGCAATGCTCTAATAATGATGATCATCACACTTCTATTGATTACAACATAGGGATTACAACTCGAAACTTAGAACAAGATATGACTCTATATGAATGCCTCCGGTGGTGTATCGGGATGGTGCAATGAATCAAGAGTGACATGTATGGAAAATAATGCATGGCGGCTTTGCCACAAATACGATGTCAACTACATGATCATGCAATGGAAATATGACAAAAGTAATGTATGTCATGATGATGATGGTGGAAGTTGCATGGCAATATATCTCGGAATGGCTATGGAAATGCCATAATAGGTAGGTATGGTGGCTGTTTTGAGGAAGATATAAGGAGGTTTATGTGTGATAGAGCATATCGTATCACGGGGTTTGGATGCACCGTCGAAGTTTGCACCAACTCTCAAGGTGAGAAAGGGCAACGCACGGTACCGAAGAGGCTAGCAAAGGCGGAAAGGTGAGAGTGCGTATAATCCATGGACTCAACATTAGTCAAAAGAACTCATATACTTATTGCAAAAATTTAGAAGTCATCAAAAATCAAGTACTCCGCGCATGCTCCTAGGGGGATAGATTGGTAGGAAAATACCATCGCTCGTCCCCGACCGCCACTCGTAAGGATGCACAAGCCAGGTACACTTTATGTTTCAAATTTGTTACACAACTTTAACCATACGTGCATGCTACGTGACTTGCAAACTTCAACACAAGTATTTCTCAAATTCATAATCACCCAACTAGCACGACTTTGATATTATCACCTCCATATCTTAAAACAATTATCAAGCATCAAACTTATCTTAGTATTCAATTCACTCAAAAGAAAGTTTCACATATCTTGAACACCAAGTATATTAACATTAAGCAAATTACCATGCTATTAACGACTCTCAAAATAATCTAAGTGAAGCATGAGAGATCAATAGTTTCTTCAAAACAAATCCACCACCGTGCTCTAAAAGATATAAGTGAAGCACTAGAGCAAAAATTATCACGCTCAAAAGATATAAGTGAAGTGCTATGAGCAAAACTATCAAGCTCAACAGATATAAGTGAAGCACATAGAGTAGTCTAACAAATTCCAAATCATGTATGGCTCTCTCAAAAGATGTGTACAGCAAGGATGATTGTGGTAGACTAACAAGAAAAGACACAAATAATACAATACGCACCAAGCAAAACACATATCATGTGGTGAATAAAAATATAGCTCCAAGTAAATTACCGATGGAAGTGGACGAAAGAGGGGATGCCTTCCGGGGCATCCCCAAGCTTTGACTTTTTGGTGTACTTGGATTATCTTGGGGGTTCCATGGGCATCCCCAAGCTTAGGCTCTTGCCACTCCTTGTTCCATAATCCATCAAAAGAATTCACCCAAAACTTGAAAACTTCACAACACAAAACTCAACAGAAATCTCGTGAGCTCCTTAGAGAAAGAAAACAAAAATACTACTTCAAGGTACTGTAATGAACTCATTTTTTATTTATATTGGTGTTAAACCTACTGTATTCCAACTTCTCTATGGTTTATAAACTATTTTACTAGCCATAGATTCATCAAAATAAGCAAACAACACACGAAAAACAGAACCTGTCAAAAACAGAACAGTCTGTAGCAATATGTAACTAACGCAAACTTCTGGAACTCTAAAAATTCTACCAAAATAGGAAGTCCTGGAAAATTTGGTTGTTGATAAGCAGCAAAAAGAATCAACGCAAAAGACCGTTCCTGTGATTTAACAAAATTATATTCGTGCGTGCAAAGTTTCTCTTTTTCAGCAGAATCAAATCAACTATCATCGTAGGTTATCCTATAGGTTCTACTTGGCGCAAACACTAATTAAAACATAAAACCACATCCAAACAGAAGGTAGATGGATTATTTATTCCTAAACAGAAGCAAAAACAAAAAAAACACAAAATAAAATTGGGTTGCCTCCCAACAAGCGCTATCGTTTAACGCCCCTAGCTAGGCATAAAAGCAAGGATAGATCTAGGTATTGCCATCTTTGATTTTCATTTTTTAGCGGAGTCATGCTCGAATCCGGGAGGTTCTTTCCGCTTCCCTTTATATTCGTAAATTTTTAGATCTAAAGAATCCAACCGCTTATTACAAAGAGTAATCAACATATTCATGCGGTGAAGATTTCCGCTAACACTTTTAAGAGGCTCAAGAGACTTTTGTAAATTTTTTGTTACTTCGCAAATCTTTTCAAACACTTGGGTTTCTTCTTGGGTAGGATGAGATCCTCCCTTTTGGGGTAGTGTTCCCACTATTCCCTCTATAATTTCATGCGCTATACTGGGATCAAACTCAATGAAATTTCCCTTAGCAATGCAATCCAAGAGTTGTCTATGCGTCATATTTAACCCAACATAAAAATTACGAAGAAGAATTCTAAAGTTCACCTCTAGGGTGCACTTACGATAAGATTCCATCATCCTATACCAAGCATCTTTTAAGTTTTATCCTTGCCTTTGCTTGAAGTGAAGAACTTCAAACTCGGGAGACATAGGAGTGGATAAGGAATTAGACATAATGACAAGCAAGCTAACTAACACACGAGCAAACAGAAAGGCAACGGGAAAAAGAGGAGGAGATTGGGAAAGAGAGGGCAATAAAACGGCAAGGGTGAAGTGGGGGAGAGGAAAACGAGAGGCAAATGGCAAATAATGTAATGCAAGAGATAGGGATTGCGATGGGTACTTGGCATGGTTGACTTGCTTGCGTGAGCCTCCCCGGCAACGGCGCCAGAAATTATTCTTGCTACCTCTTGAGCACCGCGTTGGATTTCCCCGAAGAGGAGAGGATGATGCAGCAAAGTAGCGTAAGTATTTCCCTCCGTTTTTGAGAACCAAGGTATCAATCCAGTAGGAGACCACGCACAAGTCCCTCGTACCTGCACAAAGCGATAGCAACTCCCAACCAACGCTTAGGGGTTGTCAATCCCTTCACGGTCACTTACGAGAGTGAGATCTGATAGAGATAATATTTTTGGTATTTTTGATAGATAGATGCAAAGTGAAAAGTAAAAGGCAAAGTAAAAACAAAGCAAGTAAATAAAGTGATAGAGATTGATATGATGAGAATAGACCCGGGGGCCATAGGTTTCACTAGTGGCTTCTCTCAAGAGCATAAGTATTCTACGGTGGGTGAACAAATTACTGTTGAGCAATTGACGGAATTGAGCATAGTTATGAGTATATCTAGGCAATGATCATGTATATAGACATCACGTCCAAAACAAGTAGATCGAAACGATTCTGCATCTACTACGATTACTCCACTCATCGACCGCTATCCAGCATGCATCTAGAGTATTAAGTAAAAACAGAGTAACGCCTTAAGCAAGATGACATGATGTAGAGGGATAAATTCATGCAATATGATAAAAACTCCATCTTGTTATCCTCGATGGCAAGAATACAATACGTGCCTTGCAAGTCTTTCTGTCACTCAGTAAGGACACCGCAAGATTGAACCTAAAGCTAAGCACTTCTCCCATTGCAAGAACTACCAATCTAGTTGGCCAAACTATCACACCCTGATTTTCATGCCACAACACTTAAGTCAATAAATCATGCTAAAATGTGGTTTGACAAAAACTTTTGAGTGTTTTTGCTTTGATTGAATGTTTGACTGTTGTTTGCAAGTGCTCTAAAAATCAAATAAGTTCTCCAACTCTTATACTCCTTCTCCTTGATCCAAAAACCTTTCCCAATGATCATGCCATGTGTATAGGACATAAAAATAATTTCTTGCAAAAATAATTGGGCCAAATAGTATTTTCAAAAATTAGTTTTTCAAAAATCCCTGAATTAAGGTTTGCGCTGCAAGTACTTAATTAAGGGCAGTAAAAATCCTTCCAAAAATATATTTGACTCCTATTAGATATAGGATACCCAGAAACAACAAAAATATAATTTTAAAAGTTATTTTCCTATTTTATTTAAAAGCTTTTTCTGAAGGCCAGAAATGGTCTTTAATAGGGAAAAATTATTTTATTGTTTCAAAAATATTTTACAAAAACCTAGGGAAACTCAGTGGACATATATTGTCCATATATAAGAGTTTAAACACATGGTCATGTTCAAAATATTGGTCAAATCCCTCAAAAACCCTTTCTGGATATTTCAAGCTTTTGAAATATTTACAAAGGAAATATTCCCCAAAAATTCCAAGAAAATTCTATCATGTCACATATGACATATTCGGTAATCTTGCCAAGTCTCATGTCTTGGAGAACAAGATAACATCATCAAATCCCCTCAAAACCATTTCTGTCAATTTTGAAGTTTGAGCAACTTTACATTGCCAAACATTCCCAAATGTTCTCAAACCTTGTGAACATTCTCAAATGTTCTAATTATACATCTAGGACAAGTGGCACAAGTTGGAGAACAAGTTAACTTGATCAAAGTTCCCCAAAACCCTTCCTGTCCAGAACCAAATTTGAACAACTCTACATTGGAAACTTTCTCCTTTTGATCTCAACTTTTGTGGGCATGTTCAGAACCTCAAATGATGATACTACACCAAGTGGTGCATCAAGGAGAACTGATTTGCATGACTAAATCTTGGTAAATCCATTTTTGCTAATTTGTAGGGTTTACCAAAGTTGCATTGTCAACTTCCTCCAAATGAGCTCCAACTTGGTGATCAACCCCATTTCCATATGACACTTGATCCTGTTAATCTTCATATCATTTGGAATCCATTTGCTTGCCGAAACCACCATCAAACACCTTCTGGCAGAAATTTAGAATGCATGTTTTGGCCATTTCCACTAATCTCCATGAGCTAAGCTTTCTCCCACAGCATAATCTGGTCCTCCTCTAACCCCTACATCTTTCCCTGCCCGGGGAGCCATGATTATGGGGGTGAAAAGCTCTTTTCCCTCTCTGGACAGCACCATTTCTCTCTCTCTAAACCTCCCTCCTCACTCCAGTGGATCCCCAGGGCATCCAATGCCATTGTCACATTGTTTACTCCCCCCTGCAGCTGCCAGACACAAGTGGGCGCGTGAGGACGCGAGGAAAAGCCGCAGGTGCCGGCCATTTGCGCGCTCTGGAGCACATCAGCATGCTCCCGACCATTGACATGGCGCTCCCGGCCACCTCGAGCCTCCCCCTTGCGCCAGTCGAGGTGCCTCGACGCCCGCAACACGCCACCGCGCTGGCCCCCCTCCTTTCCCCCTCTGTCTTGCCCATGCCGCGCGTGCCCAGAGCCGCCCGAGCCTACCAATGCGCGTGCAAGCACGTGGCTCCACCCGGAGCTCGCCCCGCTCCCTCTCTCTCTTCCTGGCACCCTAATCCACCCCCACTAACGCCGCAGACAAGTCCTCGCCCTCTCTTCTGGCCTCCCGGGCCGTTGCCACGGCCACTCGTGCGCCGCGTCCACGGTGAGCCGCGGGTTAGCTATTTAAGGCCACCCCCGAGCCCCCTCTCTACTCCTTTGGCTCTCTCTCCCTCCCGTGCATCCCTTGGACCAACCCACACCTCCCCCTCGTGCCCTCCTGCTCCCTCCATGGCCAGAGTACCGCCGTCGGGCTCCGCCTAAATTCCGGCTATCCCGAGCCTATCCTCTCTCCCTAGCCACTCCAGTACCATCATACCACCACCTCGAGGCCCTCCATCACCGTCGTTCATCCCCGGGAACGCCACGCGCTCGTGGCCGAAGATGGCCGACAGCCTCCTCCGCGGCCACCCAAGCCATCGCTGCTGCAGCCCTCCACGGCATGCGTGGAGCACATGGATGGGTGCGGCGTGGCCTCCTGAGCACGCCGGTGGCGGAGCGTCGCCGGAGACGCCCTGTAGCCCCGACAATCTCCGACGGGAGCCGCTCCTCGTCACGGCCAGAGCACGCGCGAGAGGTGGAATACGACCTGCCGTTGGGGCCCACACGTCAGCGACCCAGCAGGCGGGCCCGTCCATTTAAGTGGAAACGGCTTCGGCCGGATCCGCCTCCCCTGCACGAAGGCGTACCCCCGTTAAGCCGCCTTCGACGTGGCCTCCCAGCGGGCACGCGCGAGTGGCTGGGCCAGGCCCTGAGCGCTGTCCCGCTAAGTCTCACCCAGTGCACGCTGCTGCCTCCCTAGATCCAGCCCATTTAGGTAAATCCCTTCTCTTTTTCTTTTTCTGTGGACTGGTAAAATCCATAGAATATTCAAATTAACTCCAAATTTGATGATTCAAATTTCTAGTAGTTTCTAAGATCATGCCCTACCACATGCTGCTATTGTCACATTTTTACAGAAGCTTTTCCTTCACAAATATTTATCAAAACCCCATTTTCCATTTCTGTGATGAACTTTAGAAAATCACAGAGAGCTCAAAATTGATCCAAATGCCATGATTCAAAATCCTAGGTGTCTGTAAGTTCAAAACTTAGTTTTTGAACATTTTTACTAATACTTTCTGTACAACGTCAAATAATGGTCTATTTCTTCATTTATAGCCAACTTTGCAAATTCATAGAGAAATCATTTGAACTCCAAATCCAGCGAAACCAATTCCTAGATGCTTATAAAATCATGATTTGCTAAATGGGTGCCTTTGCTCATTTTTCAGAAATATATTTCTGTACACTTCTTGCAAATCCATAAACCCCTTGGTTCCATCATATTAAAATGTTCAGAGATGTCCATTGATCAAATCCTAATGAAACCACTTTGGTCATCCCTCACATGACCATAGGTATCCCAGAAAAGTCAAATCCATATTTTTAGAGCACTTTTATTTCCTGCCTCATTCTGTTGCTTATTATGGTTGCTTTCGATGATAGTTGACGAAGTAGACGAAATGCTCGGAGTTGGACCAGAGATATTTGAAGACCTCGAAGACTTTGTTAAAACAGGCAAGCAGCCCTTTGACCATGTCTATGAAACCCTTTTTATGCATGTCATATAGCACCATATTGTTGTTGCAACGGAATCATGATGAGGTGGTATCCACTTTGATGGTTTGCCACCGTACTGTTGGAAATATGCCCTAGAGGCAATAATAAAAGTATTATTATATTTCTATGTTCATGATAATTGTCTTTTATTCATGCTATAACTGTATTATCCGGAAATCGTAATACACGTGTGAATACAAAGACCACAATATGTCCCTAGTAAGCCTCTAGTTGACTAGCTCGTTGTGATCAACAGATAGTCATGGTTTCCTGGCTATGGACATTGGATGTCGTTGATGACGGGATCACATCATTAGAAGAATGATGTGATGGACAAGACCCAATCCTAAGCATAGCACAAAGATCGTGTAGTTCGTTTGCTAGAGCTTTGCCAATGTCAAGTATCTCTTCCTTCGACCATGAGAGCGTGTAACTCTTGGATACCGTAGGGGTGCTTTGAGTGTACCAAACGTCACAACGTAACTGGGTGACTATAAAGGTGCACTACAGGTATCTCCGAAAGTATCTATTGTTTTATGCGGATCGAGACTGGGATTTGTCACTCCGTATGACGGAGAGGTATCTCTGGGCCCACTCGGTAATGCATCATCATAATGAGCTCAAGGTGACCAATGTGTTGGCCACGGGATCATGCATGACGGTACGAGTAAAGTGACTTGCCGGTAACGAGACTGAACAAGGTATTGGGATACCGACGATCGAGTCTCGGGCAAGTAACGTACCGATTGACAAAGGGAATTGTATACAGGGTTTGATCGAATCCTCGACATCGTGGTTCAACCGATGAAATCATCGAGGAGCGTGTGGGAGCCATCATGGGTATCCAGACCCCGCTGTTGGTTATTGCCCGAGAGTGGTCTCGGTCATGTCTGCATGTCTCCCGAGCCCGTAGGGTCTACACACTTAAGGTTCGGTGACGCTAGGGTTGTTAGGAAGACTAGTATGTGACTACCGAATGTTGTTCGGAGTCCCGGATGAGATCCCGGACGTCACGAGGAGTTCCGAAATGGTCCGGAGGTAAAGTTTTATATATGGGAAGTTGTTAAACGGGCACCGGAAAGTTTCGGGGTTATACCGGTATTGTACCGAGACCACCGGAAGGGTTCCGGGGGTCCACCGGGAGGGGCCACCCCTCCCGGGGGGCCACTTGGGCTGCATGGGGATAGAAGCCAGCCCCTAGTGGGCTTGGCGCGCCCCCCTCCTTGGGCCCATGCGCCTAAGGGTGGGGGGGAAACCCTAAAGGGGGCGCACCCCCTTTGCTTGGGGGGCAAGCTCCCCACCCCTTGGCCGCCGCCCCCCTAGGGTTTTCCCTAGAGGGCCGGCCCCCCTTGCCCTTTCCCCTATATATAGAGGGGTGAGGAGAGGGCTGCAACACACCATAACTCAAGGCGCAGCCCCTCCCCTCCCCAACACATCTCCTCCTCCGTACGTGCTTGGCGAAGCCCTGTCGGAATACTGCCGTGTCAACTGCACCACGCCGTCGTGCTGCCGTTGGAGCTGCCTTCCTCAACCTCTCCTTCCTCCTTGCTGGATCAAGACGGAGGAGACGTCTCCCGTCCCGTACGTGTGTTAAACGCGGAGGTGCTGTTCGTTCAGCACTAGGACATCGGTGATCCGAATCACGTTCGAGTACGACTCCATCATCACCATCTCCTTGGCAAGCTTCCGCTCGTGATCTACAAGTGGTATGTAGATGCAAACTCTCTCCCTTGACTCATTGCTTAGATGAACTCATAGATGGATCTTGGTGAAACCGTAGGAAAAATTTTAATTTTCTGCAACGTTCCCCAACAGTGGTATCAGAGCTAGGTCTACGCGTAGTTCTCTTTGCACGAGTAGAACACAATTTTGTTGTGGGCGTGGATCTTGTCATCTTACTTGCCTCTACTAGTCTTTTCTTGCTTCGGCGGTATTGTGGGATGAAGCGGCCCGGACCAACCTTACACGTATGCTTACGTGAGACCGGTTCCACCGACTAACATGCACTAGTTGCATAAGGTGGCTGGCGGGTGTCTGTCTCTCCCACTTTAGTTGGAGCGGATTCGATGAAAAGGGCCCTTATGAAGGGTAAATAGAAGTTGACAAAATCACGTTGTGGTTATTCGTAGGTAAGAAAACGTTCTTGCTAGAACCCAATTGCAGCCACGTAAAAGATGCAACAACAATTAGAGGACGTCTAACTTGTTTTTGCAGCGATTGATCAAGTGATGTGATATGGCCAGAAGTTGTGATGAATGATGAATTGTGATGTATGAGATCATGTTCTTTGTAATAGGATTCACGACTTGCATGTCGATGAGTATGACAACCGGCATGAGCCATAGGAGTTGTCTTTATTTTTGTATGACCTGCGTGTCATTGAAGAACGCCATGTAACTTACTTTACTTCATTGCTAAACGCGTTAGTCATAGAAGTAGAAGTAGTCGTTGGCGTGACAACTTCATGAAGACACGATGATGGAGATCATGATGATGGAGATCATGGTGTCAAGCCGGTGACAAGATGATCATGGAGCCCCGAAGATGGAGATCAATGGAGCTATATGATATTGGCCATATCATGTCACAAATATATAATTGCATGTGATGTTTATTATGTTTATGCATCTTGTTTACTTAGGACGACGGTAGTAAATAAGGTGATCCCTTACAAAATTTCAAGAAGTGTTCTCCCCTAACTGTGCACCGTTGCTACAGTTCGTCGCTTCTAAGCACCACGTGATGATCGGGTGTGATGGATTCTTACGTTCACATACAACGGGTGTAAGACAGTTTTACACAGCGAAAACACTTAGGGTTAACTTGACGAGCCTAGCATGTGCAGACATGGCCTCGGAACACGGAGACCGAAAGGTCGAACACGAGTCGTATGAAAGATACGATCAACATGAGAATGTTCACCGATGATGACTAGTCCGTCTCACATGATGATCGGACACGGGCTAGTCGACTCGGGTCGTGTAACACTTAGATGACTAGAGGGATGTCTAATCTAAGTGGGAGTTCATAATTTGATTAGAACTTAATTATCATGAACTTAGTCTAAAACATTTGCAAATATGTCTTGTAGATCAAATGGCCAACGCTCATGTCAACATGAACTTCAACGCGTTCCTAGAGAAAACCAAGCTGAAAGATGATGGCAGCAACTATACAGACTGGGTCCGGAACCTGAGGATCATCCTCATAGCTGCCAGGAAACAATATGTCCTAGAAGGACCGCTAGGTGACGCTCCCGTCCCAGAGAACCAAGACATTATGAATGCTTGGCAGTCTCGTGCTGATGATTACTCCCTCGTTCAGTGCGGCATGCATTACAGCTTAGAACCGGGGCTCCAAAAGCGTTTTGAGCATCACGGAGCATATGAGATGTTCGAAGAGCTGAAACTAGTTTTCCAAGCTCACGCCCGGGTCGAGAGATATGATGTCTCCGACAAGTTCTACAGTTGTAAGATGGAGGAAAACAGTTCTGTCAGTGAACACATCCTGAATATGTCTAGGTTACACAACCGTATGACCCAGCTAAATATTAACCTCCCAGATGAGGCGGTCATTGACAGAATCCTCCAGTCGGTCCCACCAAGCTACAAGAGCTTTGTGATGAACTACAATATGCAGGGGATGGTAAAGACCATTCCTGAAGTATTTTCTATGCTGAAGTCAGCAGAGGTTGAAATCAAGAAAGAACATCAAGTGTTGATGGTCAATAAGACCACTAAGTTCAAGAAGGGCAAGGGGAAGAAGAACTTCAAAAAGGACGGCAAGGAGGTTGCCGCGCCCGGTAAGCCAGTTGCCGGGAAGAAGTCAAAGAATGGACCCAAGCCTGAGACTGAGTGCTTTTATTGCAAGGGGAAGGGTCACTGGAAGTGGAACTGCCCCAAATACTTAGCGGATAAGAAGACCGGCAACACCAAAGGTATATTTGATATACATGTAATTGATGTGTACCTTACCAGTACTCGTAGTAACTCCTGGGTATTTGATACCGGTGCCGTTGCTCATATTTGTAACTCACAGCAGGAGCTGCGGAATAAACGGAGACTGGCGAAGGACGAGGTGACGATGCGCGTCGGGAATGGTTCCAGAGTCGATGTGATCACCGTCGGCACGCTGCCTCTACATTTACCTACAGGATTAGCGTTGAACCTTAATAATTGTTATTTAGTGCCAAGTTTGAGCATGAACATTGTATCTTGATCTCGTTTAATTCGAGATGGCTACTCATTTAAGTCTGAGAATAATGGTTGTTCTATTTATATGAGAGATATGTTTTATGGTCATGCTCCGATGGTCAATGGTTTATTCTTAATGAATCTCGAGAGAAATATTACACATGTTCATAGTGTAGATGCCAAAAGATGTAAAGTTGATAACGATAGTCCCACATACTTGTGGCACTGCCTCCTTGGTCACATTGGTGTCAAACGCATGAAGAAGCTCCATGCTGATGGACTTTTGGAGTCTCTTGATTATGAATCATTTGACACATGCGAACCATGCCTCATGGGCAAAATGACCAAGACTCCGTTCTCCGGTACAATGGAGCGAGCAACCAACTTGTTGGAAATCATACGTACCGATGTGTGCCGTCCAATGAGCGTTGAGGCTCGCGGAGGATATCGTTATGTTCTCACTCTCACTGACGACTTAAGTAGATATGGGTATATCTACTTAATGAAACACAAGTCTGAGACCTTTGAAAAGTTCAAGGAATTTCAGAATGAGGTGGAGAATCAACGTGACCGAAAGATAAAGTTCCTACGATCAGATCGTGGAGGAGAATATTTAAGTCACGAATTTGGCACGCACTTAAGGAAATGTGGAATCGTTTCACAAATCACGCCGCCTGGAACACCTCAGCGAAACGGTGTGTCCGAACGTCGTAATCGCACTCTATTGGATATGGTGCGGTCTATGATGTCTCTTACCGATTTACCGCTATCATTTTGGGGATACGCTCTAGAGACAGCTACATTCACTTTAAATAGGGCACCGTCTAAATCCGTTGAGACGACACCGTATGAATTATGGTTTGGGAAGAAACCTAAACTGTCGTTTCTAAAAGTTTGGGGATGCGATGCTTATGTCAAGAAACTTCAACCTGAAAAGCTCGAACCCAAGTCGGAAAAATGCGTCTTCATAGGATACCCTAAGGAAACTGTAGGGTATACCTTCTACTTAAGATCCGAAGGCAAGATCTTTGTTGCCAAAAACGGATGCTTTCTGGAAAAAGAGTTTCTCTCGAAAGAAGTAAGTGGGAGGAAAGTAGAACTCGATGAAGTACTACCTCTCGAACGGGAAAGTGGTGCAGCTCAGGAAAATGTTCCTGTGATGCCCACACCAACTGAAGAGGAAACCAATGATGATGATCAAGGTACTTCGGATCAAGTTGCTACTGAACTTCGTAGGTCCACAAGGACACGTTCCGCACCAGAGTGGTACGGCAACCCTGTCCTGGAAATCATGTTGTTAGACAACGGTGAACCTTCGAACTATGAAGAAGCGATGGCGGGCCCAGATTCCAACAAATGGCTAGAAGCCATGAAATCCGAGATAGAATCCATGTATGAAAACAAAGTATGGACTTTGACTGACTTGCCCGATGATCGGCGAGTGATAGAAAACAAATGGATCTTTAATAAGAAGACGGACGCGGATGGAAATGTTACCATCTATAAAGCTCGACTTGTCGCTAAGGGTTATCGAGAAGTTCCAGGGATTGACTACGACGAGACATTCTCTCCCGTAGCGAAGCTTAAGTCCGTCCGAATCATGTTAGCAATTGCCGCATACTATGATTATGAGATATGGTAGATGGACGTCAAAACGGCATTCCTTAACGGGCATCTTAAGGAAGAGCTGTATATGATGCAGCCAGAAGGTTTTGTCGATCCTAAGAACGCTAACAAAGTATGCAAGCTCCAGCGATCCATTTATGGGCTGGTGCAAGCATCTCGGAGTTGGAATATTCGCTTTGATGAGATGATCAAAGCGTTTGGGTTTATGCAGACTTATGGAGAAGCCTGCGTTTACAAGAAAGTGAGTGGGAGCTCTGTAGCATTTCTCATATTATATGTGGATGACATACTCTTGATGGGAAATGATATAGAATTTCTAGACAGCATTAAGGCCTACTTGAACAAATGTTTTTCAATGAAGGACCTTGGAGAAGCTGCTTATATATTAGGCATCAAAATCTATAGAGATAGATCGAGACGCCTCATAGGTCTTTCACAAAGCACATACCTTGATAAGATTTTGAAAAAGTTCAAAATGGATGAGTCCAAGAAAGGGTTCTTGCCTATGTTACAAGGTGTGAGATTGAGCTCAGCTCAGTCACCGACCACGGCAAAAGATAAAGAAGAGATGAGTGTCATCCCCTATGCTTCAGCCATAGGATCTATTATGTATGCCATGCTGTGTACCAGACCTGATGTAAACCTTGCCGTGAGTTTGGTAGCAAGATACTAGAGTAATCCCGGCAAGGAACACTGGACAGCAGTCAAGAATATCCTAAAGTACCTGAAAAGGACAAAGGACATGTTTCTCGTTTATGGAGGTGACGAAGAGCTCGTCGTAAAGGGTTACGTCGACGCTAGCTTCGACACAAATCTGGATGACTCTAAGTCACAAACCGGATACGTGTATATGTTGAATGGTGGAGCAGTGAGCTGGTGCAGCTGCAAGCAGAGCGTCGTGGCGGGATCTACATGTGAAGCGGAGTACATGGCAGCCTCGGAGGCAGCGCATGAAGCTATTTGGGTGAAGGAGTTCATCACCGACCTAGGAGTCATACCTAATGCGTCGGGGCCAATCAAACTCTTCTGTGACAACACGAGAGCTATTGCCCTTGCTAAGGATCCCAGGTTTCACAAGAAGACCAGGCACATCAAGCGTCGTTTCAACTCCATCCGTGAAAATGTTCAAGATGGAGACATAGAAATTTTCAAAGTACATACGGATCTGAATGTCGCTGATCCATTGACTAAACCTCTCTCGCGAGCTAAACATGATCAACACCAAAACTCTATGGGTGTTCGATTCATCACAATGTAACTAGATTGGTGACTCTAGTGCAAGTGGGAGACTGTTGGAAATATGCCCTAGAGGCAATAATAAAAGTATTATTATATTTCTATGTTCATGATAATTGTCTTTTATTCATGCTATAACTGTATTATCCGGAAATCGTAATACACGTGTGAATACAAAGACCACAATATGTCCCTAGTAAGCCTCTTGTTGACTAGCTCGTTGTGATCAACAGATAGTCATGGTTTCCTGGCTATGGACATTGGATGTCGTTGATGACGGGATCACATCATTAGAAGAATGATGTGATGGACAAGACCCAATCCTAAGCATAGCACAAAGATCGTGTAGTTCGTTTGCTAGAGCTTTGCCAATGTCAAGTATCTCTTCCTTCGACCATGAGAGCGTGTAACTCCTGGATACCGTAGGGGTGCTTTGGGTGTATCAAACGTCACAACGTAACTGGGTGACTATAAAGGTGCACTACAGGTATCTCCGAAAGTATCTATTGTTTTATGCGGATCGAGACTGGGATTTGTCACTCCGTATGACGGAGAGGTGTCTCTGGGCCCACTCGGTAATGCATCATCATAATGAGCTCAAGGTGACCAATGTGTTGGCCACGGGATCATGCATTACGGTACGAGTAAAGTGACTTGCCGGTAACGAGACTGAACAAGGTATTGGGATACCGACGATCGAGTCTCGGGCAAGTAACGTACCGATTGACATAGGGAATCGTATACAGGGTTTGATCGAATCCTCGACATCGTGGTTCAACCGATGAAATCATCGAGGAGTGTGTGGGAGCAATCATGGGTATCCATACCCCGCTGTTGGTTATTGCCCGAGAGTGGTCTCGGTCATGTCTGCATGTCTCCCGAGCCCGTAGTCTACATCAACACCATAGCCCCTCTGATGAGTTGTGAGTAGTTTACCATAGATCTTCGGGTCCATAGTTATTAGCTAGATGGCTTCTTCTCTCTTTTTGGATCTCAATACAATGTTCTCCCCCTCTCTTGTGTAGATCTATTTGATGTAAATTCTTTTTGCGGTGTGTTTGTCAAGATCCGATGAATTGTGGGTTTATGATCAAGTTTATCTATGAGAAATATTTGAATCTCCTCTGAATTCTTTTATGTATGATTGAGTTATCTTTGCAAGTCTCTTCGAATTATCAGTTTGGTTTGGCCTACTAGATTGATCTTTCTTGGCATGGGAGAAGTGCTTAGCTTTGGGTTCAATCTTGCGGTGTCCTTACCCAGTGACAGAAAGGGTTGCAAGGCACGTATTGTATTGTTGCCATCGAGGATAAAAAGATGGGGTTTATATCATATTGCATGAGTTCATTCCTCTACATCATGTCATCTTGCTTAAGGCGTTACTCTGTTCTTATGAACTTAATACTCTAGATGCAGGCAGGAATCGGTCGATGTGTGGAGTAATAGTAGTAGATGAAGGTCGGAGTCCGTCTACTTGTTGCGGACGTGATGCCTATATACATGATCATGCCTAGATAATCTCATAATTATTCGCTTTTCTATCAATTGCTCGACAGTAATTTGTTCAATCACTGTAATACTTATGCTATCTTGAGAGAAGCCTCTAATGAAACCTATGGCCCCCGGGTCTATCTCTTATCATATTTGCTTCCAATCTACTTTTATTTGCATCTTTACTTTTTCCATCTATCTTATAAAATACGAAAAATATATTTATCTTATCATACTATCTCTATTAGATCTCACTTTCGCAAGTGGCCGTGAAGGGATTGACAAACCCTTTATTGCGTTGGTTGCGAGTTCTTTGTTTGTTTGTGTAGGTGCGTGGGACTTTTGAGGAGCCTCCTACTCGATTGATACCTTGGTTCTCAAAAACTGAGGGAAATACTTACGCTACTATTCCTGCATCACCCTTTCCTCTTCAAGGAAAACCAACGCAAGCTCAAGACATAGCAGCATGGTCAAGAAAGAATCCCGCCAAGTCCTCTTGAATTGCTCGTATGTGATCTTGTGGTAGGAGTTCATCCTGCATCTGAAACATCTAATTTGAAGAAGGGGGTCAATACATATATATGAATGAAACTCAACACAAATGATGGTAATAAAATAAAAGTGTGAATATTATTGCTTACGCAATTTATATTGTTTTTTAGAGTAGCCCCGCTCATAGGTCGTGTGGCGGATGAACTCGCAAATGTAGTATCCACAGTAACTATTCCCGGGTTCCTGCCACAACCACTTTACAAGAAATAGAGGTCAATCAAACTGATAGCAAGCATGATAAATGGTATGATGAAACTAGCTAGAATCAATGGGATATGTACGGAACTAGATAGTAGTACTTACTTTCGGGTGTTTGATACGTCTCCAACGTATCTATAATAGATGATTGTTCCATGCTATTATATTACCCGTTTTGGATATTTATGGCCTTTACTTTACACTTTTATATCATTTTTGGGACTAACCTACTAACCGGAGGTCCAGCCCGAATTGATGTTTTTTTTGCCTATTTCAGTGTTTCGAAGGAAAGGAATATCAAACGGAGTCCAAACGGAATGAAACCTTCGGAAGCGATATTTTTGGAACAAACGTGATCCAGGGGACTTGGAGTGGACGCCAAGAAACAGAGGAGGCGGCCACGAGGGTACCCAGCGCGCCCCCTACAGGTGGGCGCGCCCCCACCCTCATGGGCCCCTCGAGCGTCCACCGACCTGCTTCTTCCTCCTATATATACCCACGTACCCTGAAACCATCGGGGAGCACCACGAAAAACTATTTCCTCCGCCGCAACCTTCTGTATCCGCGAGATCCCATCTTGGAGCCTTCGCCGGTGCTCCGCCGGAGGGGGAATCGACCATGGAGGGCCTCTACATCATCTCCAAGGCCCTTCCGATGAGTTTTGAGTAGTTTACCACAGACCTTCGGGTCCATAGTTATTAGCTAGATGGCTTCTTCTCTCTCTTTGAATCTCAATACCAAGTTCTCCTCAATCTTCTTGGAGATCTATTCGATGTAACTCTTTTGGCGGTGTGTTTGTCGAGATCCGATGAATTGTGGGTTTATGATCAAGTTTATCTATGAGAAATATTTGAATCTCCTCTGAATTCTTTTAGGTGTGATTAAGTTATATTTGCAAGTCTCTTTGAATTATTAGTTTGGTTTGGCCTACTACATCGATCTTTCTTGCATTGGGAGAAGTGCTTAGCTTTGGTTTCAATCTTGCGGTGTCCTTTCCCAGTGACAGCAGGGGCAGCAAGGCACGTATTGTATTGTTGCCATCGAGGATAAAAAGATGGGGTTTATATCATATTGCATGAGTTTATCCCTCTACATCATGTCATCTTTCTTAATGCGTTACTCTGTTCTTTATGAACTTAATACTCTAGATGCTTGCTGGATAGCGTTCGATGTGTGGAGTAATAGTAGTAGATGCAGGCAGGAGTCGATCTACTTGTCACAGACGTGATGCCTATATACATGATCATGGCTAGATATTCTCATAATTGTTCGCTTTTCTATCAATTGCTCGACAGTAATTTGTTTACCCACCGTAATACTTATGCTATCTTGAGAGAAGCCACTAGTGAAATGTATGGCCCCCGGGTCTATCTTTTATCATATAAGTTTACCATATACTTTTGTTTGCATCTTTAGTTTTCCAATCTATATCATAAAAATACCAAAAATCTTTATCTTATCATATTATCTCTATCAGTTCTCACTTTCGCAAGTGGCCATGAAGGGATTGACAACCCCTTTATTGTGTTGGTTGCGAGGTTCTTGTTTGTTTGTGTAGGTGTGTGGGACTTATGAGGAGCCTCCTACTGGATTGATACATTGGTTCTCAAGAACTGAGGGAAATACTTACGCTACTTTGCTGCATCACCCTTTCCTCTTCAAGGAAAACCAAAGCAAGCTCAAGACGTAGGAAGAAGGATTTCTAGCACCGTTGCCGGGGAGGTCTTTGCTCAAGTCAAGACATACCAAGTACTCGTCAGAAACTCATCTCCCTCGCATTACATTATTTGCCATTTGCCTCTCGTTTTCCTCTCCCCCACTTTACCCTTGCCGTTTTATTTGCCCTTCTTCTATTCGTCTTTTCGTTTGCTTTGATGTCTTACTTGGCTCGTTTGCTCGTTTGGTTGGAATTGCTGTTTACTTATTGCTAAATAGAGAACCTAAGATCTATGGATCCTCATCCGCTTGTCAATCTTTTTAAGAGATCCAATTATGATGAACCAATTGCTAGTGAGTTTTGTGCACTAGATTATCTTTATGAGGTTTTGCTTGAAATTCATGAATCTAAAAATTGTGATGAATTACTTTAAGAGATCCACGATAGATCTTTGAATAAAAAGCATGATTGCAATGATTTTATTATAAATTCTCTTGATGTCAATTGTGCTAATAATATGCAAAACCCTAAGCTTGGGGATGCTAGTTTTGCCATGACTACTATTTGTTGCAATGATCATGATTGGGATGATTCTTCTTTTGATCTTGAAAATTTATTTAAGCCCCATGATGAATATGAGATTGATAATAGTGTTTACAATAATATTGAAAGTGGGTTTGTAAGAGTGTCAACTTTAGATCCCACATATTTGGAGAATGTTCAATCTTATGAAATTTTTGATTAAAGTGGGTTTGGAGAGGTCATGACTTTAGTTAATGTTAATCCCACTATTTTGGAAGAGTGTCACCTTTGCATGCATGTGGATCGTGTTGAGAATATTTTATGTGATAGCTATTTTGTTGAATTTGCTTATTATCCCACATGTAATTATTATGAGAGAGGAAAATATGGTTGTAGAAATTTTCATGTTACGAAATTACCTCTCGTTATGTTGAGATTGCTAATGTTCCTTTCCGTTTCCTTGTGTATGCTAGTTTTTGCTTGCTATGATAATTTGTTTTTCTATAAGATGCCTATGCATAGGAAGTATGTTAAACTTATAGGTGTTTATCATGTGTTCTATGATGCTCTCTTTGTGCTTTAATTCTTTTCTTTAATGTGAGCATCATTAGAATTATCAATGCCTAACTAAAAGGCTTTAAAGAAAAGCGCTTGTTGGGAGACAATCCAATATTTTTCTTTGCTGTTAATCAATAAATAAATCATTTAGCTTATGTTTAGATGCGTTTTCATGTTTTAATTAGTGTTTGTGCCAAGTAGAACCCATAGGATAACCTACGGTGATAGTTAATTTGATTCTGCTGAAAAACAGAAACTTTGCACGCACGAAAATAATTTTAGTAACTCACAGAAACGTGATTTTGCGGTTATTCTTTTTTCTGTAGATCAATAGACAAATTTCCCAGGACTTCCTATTTTGGTAGGATTTTTAGAGTTCCAGAAGTATTCTAGAGTTACAAATTGCTACAGACTGTTCTATTTTTGACAGATTCTGTTTTCCGTGTGTTGTTTGCTTATTTTGATGCATCTATGGCTAGTATTGGGGGGGGGGGTATGAACCATAGAGAAGTTGGAATACATTAGGTTTAACACCAATATAAATAAAGAATGATTTCATTACAGTACCTTATGTGGTTCTTTTTCTTTCTTGCACTAACGGAGCTTATGAGATTTCCTGTTGAGTTTTGTGTTGTGAAGTTTTCAAGTTTTGGGTAAAGATTTGATGGACTATGGAATAAGGAGTGGCAAGAGACTAAGCTTGGGGATGCCCAAGGGACCCCAAGATATTCAAGGATAACCAAAAGCCTAAGCCTGGGGATGCCCTAGAAGGCATCCCCTCTTTCATCTTTGTCTATCGGTAACTTGACTTGGAGCTATATTTTTATTTGCCACATGATATGTGTTTTGCTTGGAGCGTCTTGTATGATATTATTCTTTGCCTTTTAGTTTATCACAATCAACCTTGCTGTACACACCTTTTGGAAGAAACCCACTTGATTGGAATTTATTAGAATACTCTATGTGCTTCACTTATATCTTTTGAGCTAAGTTTTGCTCCAGTACGTCACTTATACTTTTTAGAGCACGGCGGTGGCTTTATTTTGTAGAAATTTTTAATCTCTCATGCTTCACTTATATTATTTTGAGAGTCTCTTAGAACAACATGGTATTTGCTATGGTTATAAAATTGGTCCTAGAATGATGGGCATCCAAGTTGGGTATAATAAAAACTATCATAGGAAATGAATTGGATGCTATGATCAATTTGATACTTGATAATTGTTTTGAGATATGGTGGTGGTGATATTAGACTCATGCTATTTGGGTAATTGCGAATTTAAAGAATGCTTGTGTTGAAGTTTGCAAGTCCCGTAGCATGCATGTATGGTAAAAGTTGTGTAACAAATTTGAAACATGAGGTGTTCTTAGATTGTCATCCTTATGAGTGGCGGTCGGGGACGAGCGATGGTCTTTTCCTACCAATCTATCCCCTAGGAGCATGCGTGTAGTGCTTGGTTTTCAATGACTTGTAGATTTTTGCAATAAGTATATGAGTTCTTTATGACTAATGTTGAGTCCATGGATTATACACTCTTACCCTTCCATCATTGCTAGCCTCTTCGGTACCATGCATTGCCCTTTCTCACCTTGAGAGTTGGTGCAAATTTCGTCGGTGCATCCAAACCCCGTGATACGATACACTCTATTGCACATAAACCTCTTTATATCTTCCTCAAAACAGCCATCATACCTACCTATTATGGCATTTCCATAGCCATTCCGAGATATATTGCCATGCAACTTTCCACCGTTACGTTCATCATGACACGCATCATCATTGTCATATTGCCTTGCATGATCATGTAGTTGACATCGTATTTGTGGCAAAGCCACCATGCATAATTTTTCATACATGTCACTCTTGATTCATTGCCCATCCCGGTACACCGCCGAAGGCATTCATATAGAGCCATATCTTGTTCTAGTTTTGAGTTGTAATTCATGAGTTATAAATAAATAGAAGTGTGATGATCATCATTATTAGAGCATTTCCCCAAATAAAAAAAGAAAGGCCAAAAAATGAAAGGCCAAAGAAAAAAAAAGAAAAAGAAAAAAAGGCCAAAAGAAAAAAAAAAGGCCCAAAAGAAGAAAAAAAGAAAAAAGAAAAAAAGAAAAGAAAATAAAAGGGGGCAATGTTACTATCCTTTTCCACACTTGTGCTTCAAAGTAGCACCATGTTCTTCATATAGAAAGTCTTTTATGTTGTCACTTTCATATACTAGTGGGAATTTTTCATTATAGAACTTGGCTTGTATATTCCTACGACGGGCTTACTCAAAATGCCCTAGTTCTTCATGAGCAAGCAAGTTGGATGCACACCCACTAGTTTCTTTTGTTAAGCTTTCATACATTTATAGCTCTAGTGCATCTGTTGCATGGCAATCTCTACTCCTCATGTTGACATCAATTGATGGGCATCTCCATAGCCCATTTATTATCCTCGTCAATGTGAGACCTTCTCCTTTTTTGTCTTCTCCACACAACCTCCATCATCATATTCTATTCCACCCATAGTGCTATCACTACAAAAAAAGACAAATCTGTGACATTTTGGGCTGAACGATTTTTTCCTGTCATACTTATGACACTTCTATGACGATAATTGTGACAAAACCCGGTATAATCATAGATGTGGTGGGCTCCTATTTCTATGACAAAAAATCATGATAGAAAATGAGCTTTTCGTCCTGGGCGGGCCGGAGACACAGCTGCATGACATTCTTTGGGTCGTCCATGACGGTAAAAACCATGGTAGAAGCGAGGGCGAGGAAAATTTCTGCGAGTTCCCGGTTACGGTGGGAGGTCGGGGCTGAGCAATGCGCGTTTCTCTCATACACGTACGCACGTGTGTGCGAGGCGTTGGCTCTAATAGAACCCGAGCGAGGCCTTGGGCTCTAACTGAACTCGAGCGATTACACTGCAGGCTATGCGTTACTGAACCCGAATGATCGAGCGATTCCTTCGCTACTGCTGCTAATTGAAGCTGTCGATGTGCCTCTGGATGAACAGTGA